>NC_089748.1:67324149-67466649 GCF_040412425.1 Macrobrachium rosenbergii
TTTATAAAAAAAAAGCATTTAGAAAAGCAGGACAGACACCGGACTTTGAAATGGCGATAGCGAACGTCTGTCAATGCTTGAGGATTTAAAACTCAGTTGTTAATCCTCTTCACACTAAAAACTTAAAGCCTCTCTTCGACTTGTCGACTTGAAGCATCAGCATCTATGACTGTCCCTCAGTTTGACAGTTATATGATCAAAACAAAACTGATACGGGTGAAGTGTACAGTTATCAGCATTTTATGTACTTTGCCAAGCAGTCTTACTTAAAATTTAGTGACTGTTTGAAAGCATTCTCCGTGGTAGAAAAAGGATTATTCCCCTTTTGAAAGCCAAATCATGAAAAATACCACGAGAAAGAGCAGAAAAACATCTGAGATACGAGTTGCGTGACTTCGCACAAGAAAACAAAGACAAAAGACGTGCCTTATCACATTTGTTGTGGATGATATGAACATCGGGATCGATAAGAAAGTATTGCGCAGCAGGATATGGCACTTGGTCCGTAAACAACTCAATCTCGTTTAATGGAAAGATCACATCACCTACAAGACAACGCACGTTACCAACTTTTTCAACAGGAATTTATTTTAATTTCATGGGAAAACTGTCGACAACCAAAAGAAAGCCTTTTCCACAGATTCCCTAATTCAGCTTCATGCTTTCAGTTACGGCTAAAACAAAGAAAAACTCAAGTCCAGTTCATTAACTTACTTTTGGTCAAACCGGAACAGAGGTAACACATATTGCCATTGTTAAGACTAGGGTATAATTAAGAAAGAATGAAACCAGCGAATTAAAAATGTAAAACAAAACTTTTAAAAAATCAGACTTGTTCTTGACAGCATCATGTAACAATGGTAAACAGTTCTTCCGGCCTCAAGCAATTTATGGTGGAAGGGGGCTGGGGGAGACAGTCTAAAGACGGCCTCTTTGTATATCCCTGAGTTCTGCGGACCGGCATCACAACAATGATTATCGACGCATGAACATAATTTGCCGTAAAACTATATTTTAAATAATGAGAAATTTCGATAAAACATTATAAGATTTCCATTCAATCCATGCTAGCTTTGAAAATACATTCACGCCTTCCATCGTCATTTTGGTTAGACTTTCTTTTTTTATTAATTATAATAATAAATTCTCCCTCAAATACATTACTTGGTCTAAACACATCTTCACCGAGAGCTTTGAAAAAAAAAGTAGCTCTTCTCTGAAACTCAGTACTCTGAGAAGATATATCCTTTTAGATCCCCTAGACTGAGATGCTCTACTAACAAGAAACATTACATCCAAAGGGACCACGAATTCATCCCAAAAGGGCTGGGGAATGCGCGGACGCTGTATATATTACCAGTCCAAAATAACGAGAAGAATCTCTATGACTCCTTAAGAAAAAAAAAAATAAAAAAGCCCCTCAACCAGCTGAACAGCAGCGGGCCAGCCTGATATACAGGCACACATGAAACAGTGAGGGTTGTGGGGTACAGAAACGGGGACTCTTCTGTCAAGGTTATCTGCCAACTTTCTGGGCAAACACAGACGAAGCCTCACAGGAGAAATTCTTGTCGCCTAGATGGAGATTATCGACTATGAGACCCGCTCTGGGTTCCATGGCATCAAATAGGATAAACCCTCAAACTTCAAATATGAAGAACTATTCACTTCTACTCTCCGACATCTACGAGACCCCATTAGCACACCTGGAATCCCTGCCTGACAAACGACTCTTCCCAACTACACGTCTGGTCAGCGCCTGGTGCATCTTCGACTTTTGGCCTGAATGAATCCCCAACCCCGAATTTTTAATGATCAGCATTTTGTGTAATTATAATCTTCTCGTGGAATTTTGTTCATTACTCCGCTGAAGAATATAATGCTCTCTTGATACGTCAAGAAAGATAAAATGAAAAATCGACGACTGAACATTTACTTTACATATATGTATATGATATATATATATATATATATATATATATATATATATATATATATATATATATATATAATATATATATATATATATATATAATATATATATATAATATATATATATATATATATATATATATATATATATATATATATAATATATATATATATATATATATATATATATATATATATATATATATATATATATATATATATATATATATATGTATATGATATAAACATATATATATATATATATCATATCCATATATATATAATATATATATATATATATATATATATGTATATATATATATATATATATATATATATATATATATGTGTGTGTGTGTGTGTGTGTGTGTGTGTGGGACTTGAGAAAAAAGGTATTACATAGAACAATAAAATCAAACTTTAAACGGACGAAAAAAAATAACATAAATGAAGCCGTAAAAATATAAAAAGGACCAGCCAAAATGAGTATTATTGCGACGAGTCAATTCCTCCACTCTAAAAGCAACCCGTCCGATGAAAAGTTAAGGCATTCACCATTAAGCACTTGTAAAGGTAAACAAAACATTTTTTAAGGTTAAATTTGGATACAACACCTATAGAATTCTGCGCCATAATTTCACCTTTGTGACGAGCTGTTTTCAAGTCAAGATACGTATGAAAGTACATTGATAAGGCAGACGAGCAAAAGATCTCCCTTTGTGTATATCTACGTATGGTTAAGTGTGGAGATCTACTTTTAAGCCAAATTGACTGAAATCCCTTCAACCATGTAGGATGAATTGCAATGACAAAGTAAGTGTGACAGACAGACTGGTGGACAGGCAGACAGACTATCTTCCTTCATGCACATCAATGTGTGATCTTTATTCCAATTCTAAACTGCCTTGCCGCTGTAGGATGAGTTTTGATAAGTTACACAGGAGGTATTACAACGACAATGAAAGGGTGACATATGAGTGACGCTTTCTGTGCAGGAGACTTGGGATGACAAGGTAAGAGTGACACTTTCTGTGCAGGAGACTTGGGATGACAAGGTAAGAGTGACACTTTCTGTGCAGGAGACTTTGGGATGACAAGGTAAGAGTGACAACTGTGCAGGAGACTTGGGATGACAAGGTAAGAGTGACACTTTCTGTGCAGGAGACTTTGGGATGACAAGGTAAGAGTGACACTTTCTGTGCAGGAGACTTGGGATGACAAGGTAAGAGTGACACTTTCTGTGCAGGAGACTTTGGGATGACAAGGTAAGAGTGATACTTTCTGTGCAGGAGACTTTGGGATGACAAGGTAAGAGTGACAAATTTTCTGACAGGCAGGCATAAAGTAAGATCACCTTCCATGCAGATTTATGCATACTGATTACTTTTACATCAAGTTTGACCGAGATCCCTTCAACCATGTAGGTAAAGCAATGGCAAGCTTAAGCGTGACATATCCATCGATGGACAGACTGGCAGACATGCAAACATCATATGGACGATCTCCCTTCATGGGCGTCTATGCATGTTGGCCTACCGATGTACCAAATCTGACAGAAATTCCCTCTACTGAGGAGAGGAAAATGCAATGAAACTTTAGGTTTAAGTTTAACAGAAAAACTGGCAGACAGACGAACAGCCAGATGGAGGATGTCCATCTTTGCATATCTATACATGATGGTCTACCTCTGGACAAACAGTTTTATGCATGATGATTTTCCAATGTACAGTTTAACCGAAATCCCTTCAACCATGCAAGATATATTGACAAACTTCCTTTCTATGTGCATAATTAACCATTATGGTCTCTTCTATACCTAGCTTTACTGAAATCCCTTCAGTTGTGCAGGAGGAGTTGCAATAAGAAGGCAAATGTAACAGACGCCCTGACAGACAGACTGTCTCCCTTCATGTACAAGGTGATCTACCTTTGGACTAGGTTTGAGCAAAACCCTCCAGCCAAGCAGGAGTTGTGATCAAGATCTAAGGAAAAGTCTGTCCACGGGCACGTAGGCGGTGCTAATCCTACGTCACGCTGAGAATATTGTAGAGAAAAGGGGGACTGGACTTTTTATCCCTATTGTCCAAAGGACAATGGAGATTTTCGTGTTAATCTTGGAATCTACTTCTGGACTTATTTCTTTTATATCAATACAGTATCTTTACAAGTGAACTATTTTCATTTAAAGATTAATAATTAAGCAAAATCGAAATATGTTTGGATTTTGCATGAAATATATTAGACCGCTTAAAAGGGAAATGAAAATGGGAACATTGGGAAGGGCATAAAATTATTTTTAAAAAATATGACAATATTTAATTTGATGAGCAAATATACACAGAAACAAAGTATAGTTTAAATCAGGTATATATCTATTACATTCTTCGTTAGTTCGTCATATACGTGAAAGGGTCAAAACCGATGTACATCATTAAGTGCTGTATTGAACTACATCATTATACCAGGGATATATAAATTATAGACCTTGGTTGTGATGACGAGGTAAACTCAACAGACACGCTGACAGATACACAGACAGACAAAAATGGAAAGAGACCAGTAATCTCTCTTTATTCTCATCTATCCAGGATGATCTACCTTTGCACCAAGATTGGCTGGGAGCCTTTCATCTGTTTAATAGTAGTTGCTATCATCTGTTTAACAGTAGTTGCAATGACAGTGCACTAGTAATATGGATAGGTATAAGAACATAAGACAGACCGATGGACAAGTGAATGATCCCCTCTCATACACACCTATGCATGATAGAGTACCTTTTCGCAATGTTAACCGGAATCCCTTTGCTGGTAGGGGAATAATACACGTAAACAGCCTCTATTCCCGCAAGAGTATAATTCAAATATAATATTGTACTTTAGAAAGTAGCAAGTAATCTACGTTCTGACTTCACGTTGCTTCCATCATCCTAATCACAACAAAACTAGATCAGTATTCCAAGGTTCAGAGATGTGATATCATATCGCATTGTTACCTTTTTTTTAAGCAATTCATAAGACAATTACATGGATCCATCCATCCATCTTACTTAAAGAAGAATAAATAAAGAGTATAATTCAAATACTAATATACACCTCGTTTGAAGTGAAGTTACCATTCACCTTTCAGTGAACTAAGGAAAACATACCTTACTACAACAGTAGAGTTACTTAGCTCTATAGTTAAAAGAAAATGGAATAAATCTTTACACGTTCTCTTTTGCTTTTAGGATAAGCTTCGTAATTTTCGTACCCAACCCTTTTTTTATCCTTCATTAAGTTTTATTTCATTTGATATTACTATACAGCAACGGAATTTTTTAATCAAAATACATTGCAAATGTTCCTCTATGTAAATTTTCTCTCCGTAAATTTAAAGAAGACGGCCGCAAGAAGACATCATTTAATAATAGACTTTTTTGACTGAAGAGTATAGAAAGATTGTATATAATACAGCGCAGTTGAGATTGCGAGTGAGGTGCGAAATAATGAGCAGGGGACAAGTACTGCTGATTTATTGATGATGTTGTTGTTTCAGATTTAGCTGGCCTTGTGCCAGCACGGGCTCTTGCTCCTAGAGCAGCCTGTAACTCTATGTTGATGAGTCTGTGAGATAGGTTTATTGATAAAAAAAAATAGCTGCTTATAAAGTGGGATGCGGACGTCTGCGTAGTTCGCAGAGACACCGCTGGTACAAAGATTTACAGGTGACCTGAGGTCAAACTAGTTCCTTAAAAAACAGGACAGGTTCATACAGAGAACATAAGTGATAAACAATGTCTGACATACGAAATAAATAACTTGTTACTTGTACATAATACATGATTCCTTAGAAAGACAACGTATACACAGCTAACAATTATGATGATAAATATATATTCCGCTCGACCTTAGGTCGTGGAAAGGCACTGCAGAAAACGGGATGTTCTCCACAGAGAACGCATTGAGCGGGGACTTTACAATACTCCCCCCCACAAGACGGAGGTAATGTCTGATTAAACCAGGTATCTGCTGGGGCGACGAAGGGGGCCTCTCTTTCTTGATGTCAACTGGAGAGGGTGGTTGCCTTCTCCTATGTCCTCTGCAGTGGTTTGTTGGGGTGCCTTTCCGTCAGGTTTCTGGGTTTTCTGGGGACGCCTTCGCCTTCTTCCTGCAACCGGGGTTATTTGAGGGGCTGTCGTATCCTGCAGGAGATCTTGGGGTCCGCCTTCGTTGGCCCCCTCCAGGAATGCTGGTTTGAGACGATCTATTGATACCCTGTCTTCCCGCCCATGGATGGATTTTCGGAATGCCTTCTTGTTCCTTTCCAGTACAAGAAAAGGTCCCCTGTAGGGCCTAGTCAAGGGTGGGCTTACAGCGTCATCCCTGACGAAGACGTGGGTGGAGGAGGACAGCCGAGGGGCATAAAGGGGGGCGTCCTGTCGGTGAATGTCTTTTGGCAGGGGGCGAACTTTCAAACTCTGTCTCGGAGCCTCTGCATTCCTATGTCATCCCTGTTCTCTGCGACGAGTTCCCCTGGGACTACCAGAGTCTCCCCGTAGACTTTTTCTGCAGAGGAGGGGTTGCTGTTGGCTCTAGGGGTGGTCCTCAACCCGAGGAGGACCCAGGCCAGCTGGTACTTCCAGTTTTCAGAGGAGCAACGAGCCATGAGGGACGCTTTCAGAGACCTGTGGAACCTTTCCACCATTTCATTGGCTGCAGGGTTGTAGGCGGTGGTGCTGTGGTGAGTGGTCCCCTTAGACGTGCCTGGGTGGTCCACAGCCGGACAGGAAAGCGGGCCCCTGTCTGTCATTATGCCGTCTGGGATACCGCACCGGCTGATCCAACTGGAGAGGAGGGCTTTCGCGCATGCACTGGAGGTGGCTTCTTCCATGGGCGTAGCTTCGGGCCACCTGGTGGAGCAGTCGACAACTGTCAGTAGGTATCTGGCTCCTGCTGATGGGGGAAGAGGTCCTACTATGTCGATGTGGTTGTGCCCAAAGCATCTCTTCAGCTGGGGGAATTCGCCACTCCCGATTCGGTGTGTCACCCCACTTTTGTCTGACACTGTATACATTGTCTTGCCCAGGCCGTCGCATCTTTCCGTATGCCGTGCCAGATGAACTTCTCCCTCAGCAGTCTGCTGTTGTCCTTCTGGAGGGGTGGGATAGGCCGTGGATGATGCTGAAAACCAGCCGATGTCTGGAGGCGGGTACCAAGGGGCGGGGGCGTCCGGTACTGACATTGCTCAGTAATGTTGATCCTCCTGAGCCAAAGGGCACGTCCTTCCACTTCAGCGATGTGACAGCTGTACAGTAGGCTGGGGTGTCAGGGTCAGCAGCTTGTTCATGGGCGAGGTCCTCGTAATCGATCCCGAGCTGTACGGAATCGATCTTGATCCTCGAGAGGGCGTCGGCTACCAGGTTCTTCCTGCCGGGGAGGTATATGATGGTGCAGGTGAACTCCGCGATGGCTGTGAGGTGCCGCTGCTGCCTAGAGAACCATGCGTCGCCCAGCTTTGTGAAGGTGTGGACCAGTGGCTGGTGGTCGGTCCATATTGTGAAGGGCGTCCCCTCCAGGAGGAACTTGAAGTGCCGTACCCCCTGGTATGCTGCGAGGAGTTCTCGGTTAAAGGTGCTGTAGCAGGACTCAGCGGGGTTTAGCCTCCAACTGAAGAAGGCAATGGGCTGAGGGGGTCCCCCTGATGACCTGTTCCAGAACTGCTTCGCAGGCGACATTGCTGGCGTCTGTCGTCAGCTGGAGGGGAGCGCTGGGGTCCTGGTTGGCCAAAGAAGTTGCTTTGGCATGGGAGGCCTTCTGCTGGTTGGGGCCTCACACTAAGGTCTTTGGACATCCCTTGAGGACCTCCGTCTGGGGGCCCATGGTGTGAGCAATCCCCGGGATGAATCTTCTGTAGTAGTTGACCATCCCGAGGAATTCTTGTACAGCCCTGATGGAGGTAGGGGTGGGGAACTTCTCGACGGCTTGGACGACATTGGGCGGATGCCCTCCGGGGATATCTCGTGGCCCAGGAACTCCACCTTCTCAACGCCGAAGGTGCATTTGCAAAACCTGACGACGAGGCCACTCTCCTGCAGGCACTGCAGGGCCTTCCTGATGTGTCGCAGGTGTTCCTCCTGGGATCTAGAAAAGATTAGGATATCGTCGATGTAGCAGACGCAGAAGTCCAGGTCCCCCAGGATGCTGTCCATCAAGCTCTGGAAGGTCGTGCCCACGTTCCTCAGGCTGAAGGTGAAGGCGAAGACATAGGACCCAAAGGGCATGACGATGGCGGTTTTGGGGATGTTCTCCGGAGCTATTGGGACCTGCAAATAAGATTTTAGTAGGTCCATTTTGGAGAATATCCTGGCCCCGTGGAAAGAGGCCGTCAGGTCCTGCATGTTCGGCAGGGGGTAGTGGTCCGGTTCTGTTGCCAGGTCCAGCCGCCTGTAATCGCCGCAGGGCCTCCAGGTGCCATCTGCTTTCCTGCGCCATGTGAAGAGGGGAAGCCCACGGGCTGGGAGCCTTTTTGCATATGCCCATCCTTTCCATCATTGTGAAGGCCTTTTTGGCCTCCTGAAGGCGCTGCGGGGGGAGCCGTCGGAACTTCGCCTGCATCGGAGGCCCTTTGTCTTGATATGGTGGTATATCCCGTGTTTGGCAGGAGTCCCAGGCATCTGGCAGAGCTCGGATTTGAAGACCTCTGGGAACTCCTTCAGGAGGGAACCTTACTGGTGGGCGCGATGGAACAGATGGCGGGCTCCCTGGGGCCTGGCAACAAGGGCAGGGACTGGCAGGACTGGGTGTCTAGCAGGCATTTGCAGCCGACTTCGACTGCCAGACTGTAGTGGGCGAGGAAATCCGCCCCCAAGAGTGGAGTCCTGATGTCCGCAATGATGAACTCCCAGCTGTACCTCCGGCCAAGGATGGAGATCGATAGGAGCTTGGTGCCGTAGGAGAGGATGGGGGACCCGTTTGCGGCCATCAGGCAGGTAGTCGGGTCCGGCGGTCGTCTGCGGTCCTCTCCTAAAGGTGGAAACACCGAATACATGGCTCCAGTGTCGACCATCATCATTCTGCCGGAGATCGCGTCGAGGACGTAGAACCCTACTGGTAAGGGGGCCCCTGGGTATTTTTTGTTGTTGCTGCCACAGCGGCCTGTGGGGTTGGCCGCCGCCTCCTCCGTTTTTGAAGGGAAGAAAGGGCAGGGGGCTTCCCACCCTCGGGCGGCTCTCCCGAACCTCCGATGGAAGTAGCATAGCCCGGCCCCTCCCTCACTCCCTCTTCTGCTGGTGGGACGACCTTTTCTGCTCAATGGAATTGAAGGGCTCTGTGGTGGGGTCCTCCGGCAGGAGGCAGTTGGCGGAGTGTGCGGGCGTGGTCACCCACTTGGCTGCCTTCGTGGAGTCCATCAGCTGCTGCGCCAACCTGATTAGGTCCTCAACCGGCAGGGTGTACGCGTCCGTGATCTGCCCACGGACCTCCAGCAGTAGCTGCCGCAGGAAGATCTCCCTCGACAGACTGATTTCCTTGCACCTGCCACTGCTGTCAGTCTCAGGGAGGAGGAGGAGGAGGTCCTGGAGGGTGTGCCACACTTCCAAGAGGTTTCCCTCCTGCCGGGGGTTGAGGGCGAGATCGACCCTGTAGACCCAAGATGCTGCGTTCTCCCTGGTGAATGGCGGCAGCCTTATGTTAAGGGCCTCTTTGGTTGGTCTGTCAGGGGGGTCATCGCGTGGGGCAGCGGTACCGGTATGGAGGTGTGCGTGGGAGGGGGTTGTGAGAGGGAGGTGTCTGCCTCCGAGAGGTTCACGGTAATTTGTACGTGGTTGGGAATGTCTCCATCCATGCTCTCTTCTCGCTCTCACTTGGAGTGTGTGAGAACACTCAAGCCAATACACGCTGGGGGAGCGTGCCGCGTGGGTCTGCTAATGACGTCGGTGACCTGCCGACGAGGGTCGGTTAACGCCCGAACGCTTTGTTAGAGCGCTGTAGTGAGTCCATTAGGCGTGTGGATTAGGTTCATTGGGCCAAGACTTAGTTGCCATTTGGGTCCGTTAATGGCTTCCGGGAACCACTCTGGGGGTCACCACTGTGAGAGAGGTGCGAAATAATGAGCAGGGAGACAAGTACTGATGATTTATTGATGAAAATTAGCTGCTTATAAAGTGGGATGCGGACGACTGCTTAGTTCGCAGAGACCGCTGGTACAAAGATTTACAGGTGACGTGAGGTCAAACTAGTTCCTTAAAAAAAAGGACAGGCTCATACAAAGGACATAAGTGATAAACAATGTCTGACATACGAAATAAATAACTTGTAACTTGTACATAATAAATTATTGCTTAGAAAGACAACGTATACACAGTTTACAATTATGATGATAAATATATATTCCGCTCGACCTTAGGTCGTGGAAAGGCATTGCAGAAAACGGGATGTTCTCCACAGAGAATGCGTTGAGCAGGGACTTTACAAGATAATTTGAGAAATTTACTGAGGTAAAGAGAAATATGGCCTCTTTTGTTTATATTTTTACTTTCATCCCAGAGGGGCTGGTGCTAAACACGGTGCCCATTGGAGCTTCCTCCAAGTTTAGTACCAGCCCCTAGGGAATGAATGTAAAAACAAACAAACGATGGTCAACTACTCATTTTCACGGTAGATTTCTCAGATTATCTCACCATGGTGCATTATATACACCATTTTCTATAGTTTAGCCAAAAAATTATATTAATATACGATATCTTTGTATGATATATTTTGATATCTCTGACAAATTACTTTAGTAAAGAATTTTTTCTTATTTCTTTCTATTTCACCTCACTTTCGTTAGGTTCATGTTTCAAACACTTAAATTATATCGCAGAATGCCCACTGTTTGAGCAAAAACCCTGTAAAGCTTCAGGATACCTTCAGAAACATGTGTAACTGGTTGCCTGGAAGACCTCCTCTGTTGGGGTTTTAAATACTGACTTAAGGGGAAATGCCGCTGACCTGATAGTGACTGATGTAGACAAGGGAATAGTTTACTAAATAACTCTTCCAAAGTGACCAAATATGAAGCACTGGGAAGCTTTTCAGAAGTTAAATAAAATAAATTCCCTGAAACTACTTTTTAAAGTGGTCACTTCTGACAAACCTGCCCCACAACTGTAACGGCACTGGCCACCGGAAGTCGCCAAGTAAGCAAATCCCTCGAAAAAATCTCCATTTACAAAAAGGTTTGAAAATCATTGTTCCTGGGAACGCAAATGATAACACTCCATCTCCGCCTGTCTAGTCAGCAAATCTATCTTCAATTCCCGGTTTGAAATTTGAGAGGGAACAGTAGTAGTTTTGCTGTCCTTTCTTACATACTAAATCCACTTGAAGACAGGAGAGCACATCACATTTTGATAAGATGAAATATCTGATGGCCTATGTCACTGAGCTGGTGGTAGGCTGACAAGTCTGAGCGACTGTTCAGCTCCCCCATGATGCGAACAACTGACCATATTTCTCTTCATCCTCACACATGATGTCATTAAGAGCTTCAATCCGGCAGAAATTACACTTTCCAAGCAGTACTTCAGTGTCAGTACCTCTAACTATTTTGGGAATTATTTTGCGTTATTAGTACAGTTTGCCAGTTATAGTCACATGGGAAAGCCAATCACCTTTGGTCTTAACTATTCTCATTTTATGAAGCAAGGAATCCTCAGAAAAAATCTCCAGTAGATTAATACTAAGAGATCCATCCTGAAGCTACTTTGTTGTGACCCCTATAACTTTTATGAGAAAGGAAATTCTAAGTACCCCTTTTGGTGACTGAGAGCCATCCCTGATAAAGGGCTTGAACTGAATGCCTTTGGAGCTTTTCAGAGATGCTGCTCTTTTTACTTACATAAGGACATTTCCGATACAGATGACTCCAGACTTATAACCTACTGAAATTGTGACCAATGCTAACAATCTAAGAAATTTCTCATAAAATGTGATGCACAGACAAAAAACTTCAAAAGTGCAGCACTTACTGTAATGCACATAAAATTCCCATTTACGTCCCGTGTTTAAGGAGTGAGTACCAGTATGTCATCTTCCAGTTAAGCCCAAAGCAGCCAACTTGACAAAATAGAGACAACACTGACTCCCGTAATTTAAACGCAAATGTCTCTCCAGGAGATGCCTTTGCAAGTATCTCGGTATTTTTTATTTGACGTATACTTGTACCTGCCTAGACAAGAAAATTGTCTCGTATATTCCTTCTAATTCCAGCTTTATCATATTACACCTCTATGAGCTTGGCGAAGAAATTCATTGCCATTTACATACCAAAAGGAGAAATTGTAAGAGTGTTTAGGCACTCTATTGCCCAAGTTTACAGAACTTGTATACTCACCTCTAACTCTCATCTATTAATGAATTTTCTTTCACTATCCCATTCTTTCCACAATTAATATTTTACCGAAAAAGAGACCTCAGTTCCACAAGTAACGGCTTTTCATAGAATGAAAAGCTATATACCTTATATGAACTTCAGCCATATTCAGATATTTGAAAGTATACATTCTTTGGTATTCCCCTGATATTCCCCTGGATATAAACCAATGTCCTATGAATATATGTAAAAAAAAAAAAATTTTCAGCTCACTTCCTCTTAAAATCAGATCCATTTTACTTAAATAAAAGTTTGTGTGTATATGCAATGTGATTTGGCAAAACATGTCTTGGCAAGACATGTCAGTCTTGCCAAGGTGCCAATTTAGCTGGTAGCATTTCTAGGTTCCTTTCAGTAGAGAGAAGGGACCAGAAGCAAGGTGATGCTTCCCTTTGGAAATGTTAGTTGTATGCCTTAGCTCATTTGATGACGTCTATTACATCTACACTTATAATCCACAGAGAGGACAAATCTGTAGTCTTTGATAGCTGAAACAGAGAACCTCCTCATTTCCCTTAGTTGCAAGAAATCTGCTACTTTGTGAACTGTCGCACTGAAAGGATCTGTCCCTCTTGAACTGTATCAGGATAACTGTCACTTTTCCCGGTAGGCCTTGGAAGTTGGCAACTCCCCAGGAGTGGCGATGACTCGAGCAGCTTCAGTAAACACCTTCTGGTGGAGTCATCATTTAATAGCCTCCACATGTGTACCTGTAGGAGCTATGTTCAGATGGAAACATCAAAATCACGGGTACTGCAGCAGCTTTTCCCACAATACAGAATTCTTGAGTGTTCTACCAGAAAGCCTGAGAGAACTGGAAACCAGGCTTGCTGTGGCCAAAGAAAAGCAATTAGGGTTATATACTTGAGTTGGAGGATGTCTGTAACCTGACTAACACCGGTCTTTTCAGCAAGAATGTAGGACACGTGGCAGCCTCTGGATTGTCCAAGGGAACCATAAAAGCATCCATCAGCCACACTGCTGGGCCTAGGAATACTGAGCAATTATCTGGGAGATGCTTGTTCCTGTTGGTCACAAAAATTTCACAAGTGGTCTGCCTCCAACCTTCTGTAACATCTTGGGCACCTCTGGGTGCAGAGATCACTCTGATGGTAAAACATGATCCCTATGACTGAAGTCAGTCAAAACAATGTTTCTCCCTGATAGCACCTTTGGATCCTGTCTAGTCGACAGAAACATAGCTGTTGAGGTCTCTGCTTCAATACCCAAGTGAACAGCCATCTTTGAATAGAGGTAGGACTGACTTTGCCAACTCAATAAATAATCTTGGTAAATGAAACGGGTTAGTGGGGTTGTACCAATGTTCTTGTAGTTCCCTAGTCATCTAGATGCCATGCCCCTTCTGTGAACTCAAGACAGCAACTGAGGCCCATACCTAAGTAAAAACTTGAGAGGCTATCACTAGCCCAAGAGAAAGGGAATTGAATTGAAAGGTCTTGACATGTCAAGGGAACTGAAGGTATTGATCTGTCAAAGGAACTGAAGATGTTTCATAGAGGAATGATGAACTGGTGTGAGGATGCACGCTAACTTAATGGCAAGTGATACTAGGTAGTTGTCCTTCTAGATGGAGGGATATATCAAGGCTACTGTCTCCATCCAGAAGAGGGTCAAAAATAAGTACTAGTTATGAGGGGCACCCCCTGAGGCCTTGGGGACTACAAAGAGACAGCTGTAGAACAACTCAAAGTCTATGGTCACTTCTAAAGCTGACTCCTCCATCACTGACCTTACCTCTAAATCTAGAGAGAGGAACATCTGTTCCCATTGCATATGAGAGAAAATGAATTGGCTTTAAGACCAACGGAGAACTTATCTCCAGAAATAGAAATCCTTACCCTTCTTTGAGGGTCCTTACTCCAGAGATCTGACCCTGTGCTGTCTCACTGTGACCAGTATATTTGGAGACAAGCTTCACAGGATACAAATGTAACCTCAGACAGGATTCACTCTCAGTTCCTGCTACAGTCTCCAGAGAAGTATCTAGAGGGACCCTTATTTTTTCTAGGTCAAAGGTCAACCATTAAGACCTTGGAGTGGTCTAATGTAATGGAATGGGAGGATAATACCTCCTAGCCTGAGTCCCTGTTAGTTTGTAATTCTTCCCCCTTCTTGGATAAGAAGGGTGTACTGGAAGAGGCCTCTCCTACCATGATCCCCTGGGGAATGAGAGCTCTTAACCAGCACAAAGCTTCCCATGTCTCTCATGACCTCTCTGGCTGTAGTAGCATCCATGTACCCAAGGAGCTCTTTTACTATATCTACTGAAAAGAGATAGGGTTCCATCATATCATATGTACAAAGGGAATCATAGTCAGAGGAGATCAACAAACTAGCAGCTCCTAGGAACATTGTCCATTCCCCTTAGTACTATATTGGCAAGCAAGAGAGCTAAACATTGTATCTAAAGCTAAACATCATATCTAAACTTGAAATTTGCCAAAGGGCTACAAGCCTTTTGTCCTCTGACATTCACTCAGAGCAACACTTCAACATTCAGGTCCTTCATGATCCTATCCTGCCAGTTCAAGAACATCAATAGTTCCATCAAAAGTAAATTATTGTCTGCTTTGGGGGACAACACAGTAACAGCTAGGGAGAGGGGATGAATTTCTTACTATAGCCACTAACTTCAAAGAGGTGAACCTGGCATGTAAGGTCTGATTGTCAAACTTATGGACAGTGCATGCAGGATCTTCGTTAAAGATAGCATTTAAAGCCATAGCTGCTGACCTCACAGTTGAAACAGAAGACAATTTACAGGGTAAAATCAGTCTCTTAGACATAAGCCTCAGACTCCCAGTCCAAGACTTTACTTAATTAGCCTTAGTTGTGATGAGCCAAAATTCATTATTTTCAGTCATTACAAGTATAACCACTCTTCTGCCAATGCCACACATTGCACTTTGAGAGAGGCACACTAGAGGGCTGGTGGCCGAAGATGGAGGAGACATGCAGGGCTTCTTTAAAGATGTTCCGAAATGGTCACAATATATTTTAACTGGTGAGAGTTAACTAATTCCTCAAAAGTCACATAAGAAATTGTCTTATTCAGTAAGTTTCAGGAAGGTAAACCTTGAATAGTACATTTTCTTGGCTAAAATGTCACCAAACGAGGGTGCCTCACTGCACACCTGAGAAGAGAAATAAATTTTCATATATACTACATCTAATGCCTTATTACATGGAACAAGCAAGCTGAGTACCTGCTCAGAACTAGAGAACATTCTGGGATAAGTCATGATGCTTGTGAGAAAATATAGGCCATGTAACAAGGATTGTCTGTGGCACACTGCATTAAGCAGAAGCAGAAGCATGACTTGAGGTTTCTGATTGACAAGGAGGGTGCTTTGAAAAGTACTTAACAGTGTTCTTCATACAGCGACAGTTAGAGGCACGACCAGTGGAAGACTAAAAAGACAACAGATTCAGATCTCCATGCATGACTACTAAGTGATCCATCACACAACTGCATTACCTGAAACTGAAGTAGGGTGAGGGGTGCATATAACATGGAAAGGCTCAACACACAAAGAACTACTTATTACCTGAAATGATGCTGTGAGAGGTATGAGGTACTGTTGTCAGTCCAGGAGACTTTATAGCTGTGAGGGCTATTGGAGGAGAGGGCAAGGTAACATGTGGTACTCCAGCACGAAAGATAGTTTAATGTCAGCTGAGGTATATATAGTATGCTACTTGGCCACAAGAACCCCTGAAATTGTCCACATTACTTGGAATCCATCAGGGGAAGATCTCTTTCAAATACGAGATGGAGGTCTATGAAGTTCTGATGTGGATAGGATGTTCTGCGAGAAGTTCTTGATTAAGTCCAGAAGATTCTGCCTCATCTTCGGCTGGTGCCGAGAGTACAATAGTTTCTTAAACTTGCTGAATTTGGAGCCCTTTGCTACTGATTTAATTCTAACTCATTCACATCACCAGAAGCCCCTCTGATGCAGAAGCACCACCTTCCTCATAAACCTTAGTACTGATGTCCACCCTGAGGCAGACTGCCTTATATGTTTTGCAGGTTAAACTTGGGGATAATATCTGGACCCTGCTTGCACTGCAAAATAAATGGGGATCCTTTTTTGGTGTCAGCCATGATGTTATAGCACTGTCTGCTGGGAGCTCCCATACACACACACACACACACACACACACTGGACATAATAAAGTAATCCCAAAATATAAAATGCTCAAAGTGCTAAATAAGCTAATATAAAAATAGAAACAAAGTTATCAACAACTAACAAGCGCAATAAAAATGAGCAAAGATAACACTATCCCAACAAAGGAATATTCTAAAATATTCAGATCGACAAAGCCTATATCTTAATCAATAACCCTCAACTAAATACATTTGGTTATGTTTATCGACACAATCATTAGGTTAAACAAACAAAAAACCAAATTATCACCATGCTCACAAGCACTTACAAGGAATTCATGAAGCGGTACAAAAATCTATAAAAAAAAACCAGCGTTAAAAATACTATTCACCAAACAGGGAAAATTAAATATCTGCTTATAACCGGAAAGGAAGCCAGAACTAACCGGAAAAACAACTAAATAGCTGGCTGATCAAAGGAAAGCACTGTATTACAGCGACTACCGACAAGTACAAAAATTATGAATATATATCCAAGCCAAAAAATACATATATATACACACACACAGACAATTAAGGGGGAATCAAGACAAAATGAGGGTAATTTACAACAACCGAAGAATTAGAATGTGACAAAAATACAAAGGATGAAAGATTCAAATTGTTTAATGATTCATAAATGATTTTGATTAATGCTTGAGAAAGGTTTTCTGGGAAACGAGAATGCAAGTGATGTTCATACAACAGGCACAGGAAATTCCCATTTTCAACATTAAAGGTACTCCATTACCTAGATGCATTCTCAGATATGAGGAACGTGGATGTGTCAAAAGACCATCAGCTACAAACCCGGGGTAATAGGTCTGCAATAATCATTTGCTACCTTTGTTATATACAGACACACCAAACACATAAGACCACATACAAAGAATAAGAAACTTGTAACCATCAAATTTCACAGGAAGAAGGTTCCAATAATAATACATTTGATATATTAGCTCTACTATTATAGCGGACGCAGCCTTCTGAGTTAACTGCCCTTACAAAGAGCATGTCTAAAAAGAGGCACAGACCACATTTTTTCCATCTTTCCATTACAGTTACAACCAATTTCCAAGACTTCTAAAGTAAAAAGGCTTCAGTAGCTTTTAAGTAAAAATTTTGACCGCTAATCAATTGCACAGTAAAAGGATAACTTATCTGATGCTATCGAACAGCAGCAACACATAAAAATAAAAATTCCTCAGATCCATTTGGAACTGAGTTTCACTTGCATTTCTCTTTGGACTGGATAGGACATTTGGCTGCCCATCTAATCAGCCTTTACATTAAAATGTCAAGCTCCTATAATAGATAGCAATCCAGTGCATAAAACAAAAACTGAAATACCAGAAGTAAATTATAGAAATATAAAGATTCATGGAACACTAAAAACTATCTAATGCTGATGGTAAGCTTCCAGAATCTGGGAAGGATTACAATGTCTACAACCTTGCACATCTTGCAGAAACAACAAAAAGGGGAAAAGAAAAGTGTCAGAGGCACAACCCAGTTAAAGAAGTGATTACTATGAACTCCACACTGAACAACAAAAGAAAAAACAAGACATCTCTTTGGCAACAATTAGGGTGGTGGAGACTGATATATCAAAATAATACCTAGTACTGAAAGCTAGACATAAGTGGCCAAGTAGTTCTATAGCTAGATCCTTCATCCTTCCCCCATACGAACAAAGTTAGTTGAGTGGAGTCAAGATTACAGCAATCTGATCTTAGTGGCTTTACAGCATTTCCTCAAACCTGCAAGTTCAATATCCCAGAATTCTGGAATGTGACTTCTTAGCTTCCAAAATGTTTCTTCTATTCTGCAAAATGTAAGATGGTATTCATCTTCAACTTCATGAAAATCCCTGTAACCAAAAAAATACATACCCATATTCCTGCTAGGTAACCTACCAAAGCTTCAAGAAAAGTAGCGATACAGAGACTTCATTACTTCACTGACCATCCTATTTTACTATCAGAGCAACAGAACCACACTGAGCAACCTATTTTACTATTAGAGCAGCAGCACTTCAATTATACTTCTACCAACATCAGAGAACCATATGATATATTAATTAGCCACCTAAGATTAAATGAATGAAGCAGTTTAGTCGAAATGGCGAGAAGTCGCAAGGGCAATGTGTGTCCAAAGCATTCCAAATAAGCTGAAAATAAAGATCTATTGTACCATGATCAGACTAGTGATGATATATGATTCCAGAACTTGGGCAATAGGAGGGAAGGAGCAAAAGAAGCTTAAGTGGACAGAAAAGAGGATGCTGACGTGGATTTTGGGGATCTTGCTAGGAGAGAGGCTGGAACATGAAATTAGGAGAAGTGGCGGGGTGCTAAAGGTCACTAGTATAATTATTATGCACTCATCTATGTCATATGCCCATACCATCTTGGTATGGGCATGTTATATGTATGAGTGTTGGAGATGGAGTGAAGAGGGCTTTTATGAAATCTGACAGGGGTAGAATGTCAAGGGGGAGGCAAAGGATCAAATGGCATGATAAAGTGGAGGAGGATTTGAAGAAGTGTTTAGCGGAGGAAGACGCTAATGACAGAAAAAGGTGAAGTACATTGGGGCAACTGACCCCTTAGCAGTGGGGAAGAGGAAAAGGTGAAACTAACGGATTGAACATAGTCTGACACAAAGTTAGTTAGTCTGACACAAAGTTAGTTATATTAAATCGACGCACTCCCCATAACACCATTCGTTTTATTATTGACAAAAAAAAAAAAATCCTGCAGTAACGTTGAAGCCCAACAACGATAACAGAAGATAAAATACTGTTCCAGGTATTTCATACAGATAACAATAACGTGCAACATCAGATATACCGTGGGGCATACAATATGAGGTAAAGACACGCTTACAAAAGGCCCATTTATCACATCCAGCATCCCAAACATTTACAAATACAGGTGTAGAAGGATTAGGTCTCTAAAATCACAATATCACAATACTAATAAAGGAGCCGAGATAATAAACCCATGAAAAATAAGATAGCAATAATCAGTCATAAAACCAAAAATACTCATAAGCCATAGTACAAGTCACATGTCATACCTATTCCTGAGTCTCAATACCTAAGAATAACTGCAATAAGTAAAACCAACAATACTGATAACCATATACGCACAATACTAATGCTCGGTCAACCTGGAGATTTAATGATGAGTAAACTAAGAAAAATTTTAGATCTCCATGAAAACCTAACTAACACAAGACCTCAGAGATTTATTGGACACTTGTTGCAATAAGACTCTCCTTTTAAATACCCTATTAATAGTTCACAAGAAGACGTAGTGTATCTAAGAGTCCATTAATGTCGAAAAATGGTTTCTATAAAATCAGCCACAAATATGTGGACTTCACTCGTGACCATCTTCACCTAAGAAGACCACGTCAACTGCAATAGTTGACACACTGACTTGTTAAAAAACTGAAGAGAGCTCAGAAGTGCGTAAAATTTTGGAGAAAGATGCGAAGGACCACCAGAAAAAGTGCTCAAACATTACAGCATATTTTATCACAATATTAAAGTAGTTTCTGCTGACTGGCTGTAGTTGCCCCGAGTGTCGGCGTCAATTTCATTTTTCTTCAAGAGACGGTCACTGAATGAATTATGTTATAAATCTCAGCTGAAATAATAATTTCTTTATTCCCACAGTCGTTCGTATGATTGTTACCAAGGGTTAATTTCAATATTCTTCATTCAAACGACAAAAAATACTAATGTGTTGGAAAGTCGTATGAAACTAAAGTTTTCATTCAGTTTCAAATCTTTGCTAGTGTTGAGTATGCTTTTGTACACTTTGGCAACGGAGCTTCTCTTCTTCCACGATTAACTGTACCCCGTATATCTAAAAATATTATGTAAGATACACAACTGATAATGAGCGTTATTCAACTACCAGGTTATAGCAACAGGTTTGTTGTATCGCCATCACTCAAAAATTCTTTTATCTTATATTGTTACACGGTTTTAGTTATGTGAAGATTAATCAGCAACATTTTAAAAAGATACAAAATTATCATTCATATTTTAGCTTGACAGATTGATTGATTTAGTCTGTTTTTCTACTAATAAGAAAATTATAAGTTAAGAAAAGGCGTTTACTTTAAAGAAATTGGGGTATGTACTTCAGTCGTGTGACCTGATAATGCTTATCCGTCGCTATGGAGACACTATCTTGGAATCTTCCATTATCAGATTAACTGTTTTCCAACAGTAACACGTATTCAAAAATCTTCAGTATTCTAGGTAAAGTGTGTTAAACAACGAATACTAAACGCTCGGTTTCTCGATATAAAAACAAACATTTGTGAATAACAAATGTTGATAACTGTTTGAAGCCTATCAAAATATGTGACGTGAAGACAGTGGTGAGCAGAGGTGATTTTTAGAGAGCTACCCTTTCTTCGTGGCTACGTTATTTGTATCCATCACATGCAATGAAGCATGAGGACAACAGGATTGAGAGTTGCTCCTTCAACTCGTGCACTGGAATCTTTGGATGGCGAGGTTACCCCAAGTTTGTCCCAAACGATTCACTTGACTATTGACCATTCTGCTAATATAACAAATGGGGAACATCCAAATGCTACATTTGCAGTGATTTCTCAGAGTTTACCTCCAAGAGAAGGTCTTGCTAACGAATTAGCAAGGCTAACACACCGTTTCTCACTGTGTGATTTGGAAAGTATCAAGACGCCGGTAAACACCCCTCCGCCTAAACCACCCAGAACCTTCAAGCACGGGGATACTGTGCAGGCAGAGAAGGAAACAAAGAAGCGCTCTGTATCCCATCCTGGACCACCAATTACGCCAACGGCTTTATATGAGCTGAAAAAGCTCGACCGCAAGGCTTCCATCAGAAGTGATCCGGGTGAGGTAAGCCCACCAAGACCGATAAGCTGCCCGCCCAACCATCATACCGATCACTCCAAATCTTGTGTAACCAAACCACGCTCATCGACCTTATCTTCAACCCAGTCTTCACCTCCTGCCTTGGATAGAACCAGGTCAGTCTCAACAGCTATAGGCAAATCGCAAATGGCGTGGCAATCTCTGAGAAGACGTATTTTTTCAGAGGACGTCCCTCCTGTGCCATCCACGCCCCCGCAGCCTATACCCAATTCGAATAGCATTTTCTATCCTCCTCTGCCCTCGCCTCCAGACTCTGGGCCTTCTACGCACGCAAGTTCTCCATCAACACCTACAGCAGTTCGTCCAAAGGTCACTCAACCTTCTACTCAACTCAACTTCAACGCCAGGCAATCAGGGCAAACTAAGAGGCCGCAGTCGAATGCCACTCCACCAATACCAACACGCCCAAGACAGCCTACCACAAATCCTTCGCCCGTAGCTGGGGCATCTGGAATAACGACCTCACAAAATGGATCTCATGCAAGGGCAATATCTGCTCCCGAAACATCGAGAAACAGCTCTGTGTCTGATAGGGGACCAATAACTACTATTTCCGAGTTTGAAAATACTTGCAAGCAGGTGTTCCACTTTCAAAGAAATGCTCGAGATCTGATGGAACAGAACCAATACAACAAGGTAAGACCACTGTACTTTTTGTTATTTTTTTCAAAAAGTTTTAAATTTACATACAATACAATAAGTCCGCTACTGCAATAATTGGAAAGGTAGTTCGGGTACCGCAAACATACTAATAAAAAATTATTAATCATTTCATTAGTTAGACTGCCTTTGCGAAGAACGGAATATCTGCTACAGTGAACAATTATGGGAGTAATGGGATCTATCATCCTAGAAAAGTGATTCTTAAACCGGGGGGAGAGCCCCCTAGGGGGCCGCCAGAAGCTTCCAAGGGGGCGCAAGCAGAGTTGCCAGATGGTGTTTATTTTTTTAATGTGATGTTACTACAAAATCGCCAAAACGTTATCACCAAGCTTCCATATATTTTTTCTAAATATCTCAAAACATGCCAAAAATTCAAAATATTAGTCAATTTTAATTTCAAATCTTATTTATGAATTGTCTTTTATTGTTATGACAAGTTTAATAGCATACAAATAGACAACATATTGTTTATAGATTATAGCTGGCAAAAATTTCAGGGGTAGGGGGTAAAAAAAATATAGTTTAGTTTAACCAGACCACTGAGCTGATTAACAGCTCTCCTAGGGCTGGCCTGAAGGATTAGACTTATTTACGTGGCTAAGAACCAATTGGTTACTTAGCAAATGGGACTTACAGCTTATTGTGGAATCCGAACCACATTATAGCGAGAAATGAATTTCTATCACCAGAAATAAATTCCTCTAACTCTTCATCAGCCGGCCGGGGGAATTGAACTCCGGCCCATCGAGTGACAGTCCGAACTCAGCCGACTCGGCCAAAGAAGGGCTCAGGAGTAGGGGGGCGTGGGATCTATACATAATGCAGAGGGGGGCGCTAGGTAAAAAAGTTTAAGAACCACTGTCCTAGAGACAGGTGTCACTGAACTTGGAAATGCCGAAAATTGTCTTTGGTTTGTCCAAATCATCAGAACAGCTCAATGGCGAACGTGGATCCAGCAACAATTCTTCGTATCGTTTTGACAAAAGTTCATTGAAAAAGAAAAGTCTCAGAATGTCATCACTTTACACACAGGAAACCTTTACTAATATTGCTCCATATCATATTAACTGCAAGAACACCATGTAACGAGCATCTGTATATAAAATTATTTGTTACCATTTTCGTCTCACATATAAATTTAAGGTTTTTGTGACCTCACCCCTGACCTTTAAAGGTCAAACTGGGTTAACTATTTGAAAATTACTTAACAGTTACCTTACAATCTATCCTGCATACAGGAAGCATTACAATTACCAAAAATATGTCCTTAACTTTTGACCTTTAAAAATCAAACTTGATGAACTTATGATGATAATGCTACAATTTATCATTATAAAAAAGGCACCACAGTTATGTAACAGGTTTTGAAACATTACCTCCTGAAATCCGTGACCTTGTCTTTTGAACTTTAACATTCGACAAATTTTTCACAGAATTTAAATATCTCGAGAAGTTGCTTACATTGACTGAATGTGTTCACGGTTTCGTAAAAAAATCAGCTGTTTTCACGTCATCAACTAACGGGCATTTGGCTCCGACCTTTGACCAATCACTGTTTTTATGGTTTTACCAAGATCAGTTTATTAGATTCCCCATCATCCTGATAAAATATAGGCAAACAAATCAACAGAACTAAAACCAAACATTTCCTGGGCAATGGCAGTATATAAGAAAGCCTTTGCACATTTTACTGCGGGTGGTCGTCATCATCTCTGACAACACGAATACTTAATTTCAAAAGAAAATAATAATGTACTTTATAAACAGTACTTAACGTTTAGCGTCAGCGTTGGTCATGCGTACCACGAACCATTTTGTATTATTTTCAGTTGAGTCCGACCCTGAATGCAATGCTGTTAACATGCAAGGTCTAACAAATACAAATGTTATACCTATAAGGTTGGTTGTTTGGCGAATTGCGAGATCCAAAGTTAAGAAGCAATAGAAAAAAAAACAGCCTTCTCCATGCTGATCTCATCCAAAAGAAAAATGGCATGTTACTTGAACTTCATTTTTCGAGGCCTTCTTATCTGGCCTCAGCTGGTCGTCAGAGCAGATAGCAGTGTCTATCACGTAAACTCCAGCTGTTCATTTGCTTTCGATATCGAAGATAATCTATTGTCTGCCATACTCCCACAAATCATACAGAATTTTATTAATTTGCCTGCATCAAACTCCGATACTACAAAACATGTTTCAGTAACATTAATAACTACAAATGTGCCACTTTGACAATTGTTCCGGAAAGATTTCGTTACTTTATGTCCAACTCAAACTACAATGCACCTCATTTACTAATTTGCAAATCCAGAATGTCACTTGAGGAAATTTGAGCAATATCAATAACTAAAAACATGAGGCTCGGTCGTATATCATACTTGAAATATTAAAACTATGAATAAATATATCTTAAATATAAATTTAACCTTCCTCGAACAAGAGTTAAACACTGTGGCGATCAACCTCTAAAAATATAGCAAATACGATCGTTGGGGAATCCAACAAAATATGATAACAAATATTAACAAAGCACTTACCTTTCTGGTTGATATGAAGTAGTTTGCAATCTTCAGTAAATGTCTAAAACGTCGACCCATCGTTACAACTGTTGCCGGCAAAATGGTGAAACTGTTGCCGGCAAAATGGTGAAAGGCTCCTCAGAAAGTATCACACTAGCGTACAACACAGCACTGACGGAAAAAGGAGCAGCTTGATCATCCATGACAATGAAGCGCTGTGTTCGGCTGCTCTACTCAAACAGATTGTTTACATAGAAAGAACAAGGTTCCTAAAGGAAATGGGACTATTAGACATTGCTAGCTTTATATTGAAACAGGATAATAAAAGAAGGGAGATAACGTTTTGAAATGAAGTAATAATACGTATTAGCTAAGTAAAATTTACTGGTGTGAAGGTAGGCTATTTACAAGTAACACTGAATTTGATGCACATCATGACAAACTGAGGAGACATAAGGCACTTCCACTATGTTGTTACTTAAAATTGTTAGTTAATAACACATCATGTTTCCATTTGACAATCATACTGTACACGTAACTTCTTTGTATCTGAGACAGCATAGCCCACAGCTTCTCGTTTGCCAAATACGCGGATGTTAACGGCTACATTGCGCAGTTCACAGATATCTGTCATAATATTCATCGAAATTCATGAAGTCATCTCTACTATAGGCATATAATACATTATGTATATACGCACATACATACATATACACATATATGTATATTTTTATTGGTTTGAACTTTCTTATCTACGATAAAATGCCAGCAATGCGCGAAGTTCATTATACAGAGAATATTTGTTATACATACATAAATGAATATATGAACACTGCATTTTAAATAGAATGATATGTGTGTGTGTGTGTGTGTGTAAAGCCTATTTCCCTAAGAGCGTGACTCCTGAGAAAAAAAAAAAAACAGTACAATGGATACTGCCACATTCATACTGCTGGACTGCGGACAAATCCACGGTCAATGGAAACATCCACAACATTTCCACTGTATATTGAAAGCTCCCAGATCATCGAAAATTCCCCACGTAAACAATGAGCTATTCACCTCTATCTCTTAAGTAACTTTGACTTCCTGGATATTTATTAAGAAGGCCCTTGCCTTCCTCCATTCCTTCCACATAAACAAAGCATCTTAAAAGCACTAACCCATTCTTTCACTAATGTTAACGATTTTACCACTTTTGTATATCCCTGCATTTGTTTCCCTTCCAGTCTTATTACACCGGATATGCTAACTCGCAATTTATCTCAATAGTTTCGACCTTTTTCTTTTCAGTTGTAGCAATGTCCACATTTTACTTGAATGAAAGTGAGCTGGCTCCACAATCACACGGCTACCAGACGAAGTTGCACTATGCATGCTCTTTATAACCTTCCAGACTTCTTCCTCTTCTATATTTTCTTTTAATATATCCCCTGTTATCGTCATCCAAATGAAAACAACATTAAGTTAATAAGTCATTTTCAAAATCCTCATGAATAGGCCTATCTACCGAACTGAAGAGCATCTCAAAATACTTCCTAAAGACAACACACCCGTAAATGTTAATCACTGAACCATCTTCTTTACAAAGTTTTTGTTAGGTAAACTACTTTTTTTTTCGAGCAAAGATTTTGACCAACTTTGGTCAAGTCGCCTATTGTAACCGTAACTTTTGTTCTTCCACATAACTCGTTTTGAATTTCCAAGTTTCCTACTTAATATTATAATCCTGTTTTGAAGTATGTTTAACAGTCCATATTTCTTTTGAGATGATTACCTTGACAATTTCATAACAAAGAGCAGTCTGCTCTGAAATTTTATGCACTCTCACCACGTAAACATGATATAAACGTTTAATTGAAAGTATCCCGTCGAGTGCCAACAATTTGCTTTTCAGTATCCATATTTGAGTCAAAACGGGGTAAAATCGTAACCCAATGGAGTCTTTCCTCTTGGTAGGGACTGCTGAAGAAAACGTAATTTTCACTAATCACAGAAAACGTCACGTTCCTTGTCTATTGTTGCCACTATATGGCAGTGTGTTGAGGCATAACCTAGGCTAAGTAAGGAATTTGGCCAGTGTTCTTTGTATAATGTTGACGATTAAACATAAAAAAAAAATCAGTATCAAAACCAAAAATGCACAGATAGTCTTGTGAGGTTCAAGAAAGGTCAGAAGTGAGACTGATTCCCCATTGTGTTGTTGTTTTAGATTTAGCTGGCCTTGTGCCAGCACGGGCTCTTGCTCCTAGAGCAGCCCGTTTCCCTATTGTTCACGACAGGTACTTATAATGCGAAAAGCGGACGGAAAGGTAGAGGCGACCCAGCACCACTCTGCTGCGTCCGTACAGAATTGTGTTGTTGAAAGACATAAATGACATACAGAGCATTATGGAGAACATACAAGGCAGATATATATAACATGAACAAGGTAGATATATATATCGGCGAACAGGCTGTAAATGATAAGAAGTAATGGAATACATAAAGAATCTGAGACAATAACAAGTGACAAATACGACATGATAAATGTACAAATGTAGAGCGAAACACAAGGAACGGGGAGGCGGTTTGACGCCTTTACAGCCTTACCTTCAAACCTGCACATCTTATAATGGTATTGGAAAGAAATGTTGCACTAAAAGAGGAAAATTTTGCTAGAAAATCCACAGAAATAAGACGGCGTGAACCTGGCTCGTCAAGTTTCGCTTCCCTTCTTAATTTGTTATTAAAATTACACGACAGAAAACTGTTGTAGAATACTGGTACACGTTTCCTTAGAGAACTTTCAAGCAATTGTAAAATTAGAGGGGTAAGGCAAAAATCACAGTCTCTGGATACCACAGCTACTAACATAAAAGTAGCAGCAGTAGTAGTAATAGCAGCCAAAGGAATATTTGTTTAGCAGCATTAACCAGAAAAAAATGGCAGGTTAAACGGTAAAGTTCCTTATGACACCTTTGCTACACCAGTCGTCTTCTAATCTGAAAAGCCGAAGTAAGACGCTATAAGCACTCAGATAAGATCTAATGACCATCTTTAGGAGCATGAGCACAGCTGGAAACTACATACCAGAAAATTTGCAACTTTCCGCTAGCTTTCGGTGTAAGTAGCAGGCTGCAAAACAGCACAGTGTCGCCTGAGACTCCAAGGGTATGTATGATTTGGACTGCAATCTAAACCCATATTCATGGGGTGGCTTGAGGACCATCTGATTGTTGTGGGGAGGGGGGAGTTATAAAGACAATTCTGACCAACTTAGTACTGACCAAGTCGAACTAGATACATATATCTTATTGGTAATGTTATACATAAAAACCCAATTTTTTATGGTTATTTTTCTATTGTTTATAAAACTACAATAGTTTTCCCCGAGAGTATTTTATAAGGCAAAGAAAATAAGATTATAGTTTATTAATCTGAATATGCCTATTTTTACCAAATCCATATAGTTAAGTTGGTATAGATCTATGTATGTGTTTGTGTGTATGTGCGCGTGTGTCATATATATATAGATTCTTAATTTCTTACATATATATGTACATACATATATACACACACTATACATGTTCGTATTTAAACAACAAATCCTGTCCATTTTTGACCAACTCAAAATCAACATTGAGGGCGGGTAACCGTCCCCCACCCACCCCCAGTCGGGCCATTCCCTGCCTATATTCATTTATAGCGACTCTGCATACTTTAAGAACAAACACATGCTGTATAGAGCTTAGCTGTTACAAGTATTGGTTATAATTAACCTTTCGTAGGTTTAATGATTCCTTTCATGTGCGTTATGTGTACGTCTACTTGGAGTTTTCTTTTTGGTTCTCATGTCTTGATTTATCTGTTCTTGATTTATTTATTTATCTATCTTGAATTCGTAATTTTTCTTAGTTTTTTTGGCATCATTGCCGAAAGTTACATGTAAACTAAAAAAAAGTTGTTGGAGAAACATCATCGTTATCGATCTGCCCCTCATTCATTTTTTAATCTAGGGAAATTTAATGAACAGCAATTTGACAGTTAGACACCACTCGTAAAAATTAATGAAAAACTAATTCCGGAAATGATACAGTTTTGCGAAAACCAGGAACAGATAAATAATGTAAATAATCATAGCTATGTGATAGTGATTATTACAACGATGATAATTATAAGCCTATTGGTCATAATAATGACCCAGCAGGCACTTATGTTATAATGACTGATGATATCCCCATTAATACACCAAATTGTTGTTTAAAATAACATTAAAATTTGTTGAATTTTTAAAATTCCTGTAAAATCAGAGAAGGACAGAAAGGGCAGAAATCGTTCAGTGGATTAACATTATTTCTTTGATATGACATATATAACTTTTCAGGACGCTGGTGAAAGAACGGCTCAGCCTTCGTTCACAAAACCTCAGTTTCAACTCAGCTTGTAAGCCAGTGAGAAATGGCAATGTGAAGCCAAGGTTTCACAGTAGATTTTTTTCTTATTTTAACAACTTTAACTGTCAGAAACCGCAAGTTTTTTATATATATTCATTCAGGCAGCGTTGAAGTACCAAATGGCGCTGGGTCTCATTGACAAAGTGCTGAAGACTCGGGTCCTGTCCATCACACCTCATGAACCAACCAGGCAAAGGTTATTTCATTTACAAGAGGCAGTTTTCTCTAGCAGGTAAATATTAATGTTTTCTTCTAGTAATTAACGCGTCCTTGTTATTAAGAGAGACAAAACCACGCACTGGCTATTTTTCATGAGAAACATTCACAATATATTCTATGAAGCCTCCGCAAACTTTGTTTTGCTTTGATTATTGAAGAAAGCGTCAACTGTAAAGAATCTAAAGGTTACGCATTCCTTTCTTCCCTTTGACCTCGTGAGGTTTATCTACTTTTCAGGTTTAATACCTTTCTATTGTTACGCGTGTTGCGATTTTTCGATTATCAGTGGGCTAAATTTAGTGCCTAGCAATTAAATCGCCTTGCAGAGTTAAAGGACAGATACATTTGTAATCCCCCTCTAAGAAGACAATCCTTTGTGGATAAATACATTTGTAATCCCCCTCTAAGAAGATCATTCTTCTGTGTGTTACTAAAACCACTTATAAGCAAGTTGCAAAGTAGAAAGCACCTACATGAGATTATCTTCGAATAATCGTTCGTGATAAAAGAGTTCTACAGATATTAATCAAACAATTAATTAAACAATTAATGTGTTGCCTGACACTCAATGTCAAGTAACACATTAGAAATTTAAAGAAGGCTAAGGTCCTCGCTATTCACCTCACAACATTTGTAGAATAATGCGTTTTTATTATGTGACGTCTTCTCGAGTTCAAGTGCTAAACTTATCAACTTTTGATATGTTATTATGTAATCGATTTGTAATAATGAATCTGCCTAAGTGACATTTGCAAAGTTCTTGGCAGCATGATTTCATGCCTCCTGGAAAAACTGACTCAGATATGGAAGGATATTTCTGTTAATTTAATCAGCATCTGAATTGTTTGATACCTTTTTACAATGCAATTACAGTTTTAATCGACATTGTCCTATATTTTTCTTAATTATGATTCTATTTTAGTTTTTATTACCAAATTCTGTTAATTTTTCTTCGTTGGATGACAATCCTTCGCGCAATTGTGGAATAAACTTTCCAGTGTTTTGATGATAACAACAGCCAGTCAGAACGCCTATCTTTGTTTGCATATTCTTATTTAAGGCTGATGAAACGGGTAGCCAATTTCCTTAACTAGCCAAACGTAAATGTGAAAAAGGAGGGTGTGAACGGATGTATTTATTTCTTGAAACGTGGGAGATTACAAGACTCAAATGAACGCAAGGAGGTATTTCAAAGTTTGACAGAAAGCCGGAAAAAATATCACCGAACGGAGCAATTTGAAGTTTGCTGATTACCACAAAGTAAATGTAAGAGGTCGAGGCCTTGCGGATGTTACGATACCAAGTAAGTCTGATTGAATATACGTTTATTTTTACTAAATTAACCTCATTTTGTGCTGGCTTGTCGATTAATTCAGGTTTCCCTGAACTAATTCCACAGAAAGGAAAGTCTAAACGGTTTCACTGACGCTCAGGCAGCCGTGGACTTACCCCAAGAGCTATCCACGACCGCCCCTCCACCAGGGGCTCCGCCCTCTTACCAGGACGTCCTTCGGGAAGATAGACGACGTGTCAGAGGTGAGACCTCCAGCCTGTATTTTCATTTACCAAATCTAGAAACTAGCTTGAAGTCCTGGGGAATATTCCTGTTTTTGTGCGAACGGAGGAAAAAGTAAGACCGTTGGTAGCTTGAACGATTGTCGAACTTCCAGTGTTATTCGGATGTCATATATTTATACTTCACATCAATATAAAATAACTAACAGAAAGTGCTCAAAATTTTGTCACACGCAAATGAGCTCTACCTGTATGACACTTTGAAACTTGTCATATAACAATGTTAGAAAAAATAGAAATGTTAAGATGTATCATGGAAGCAAAGAGGTGATTAACTAGCAAAGAGGTGATTAACTATCATAGTTTAAAAATAACACGTATACGCTTGAGGGGCCATTCATTCGAAACGTAGTCAGTTTTAAAATTTTCTGTTGGTTGTTATGAATGAAGCATAATATACACCTTTCATAAGCAGGATACTACTCTGAACTTTTACGCATACTTTTCATCATTTAACAATATCATTTGTACATTAAAGGTACACCACCCCCAGTACCTGTAAGGCCTCCGACATTAAATGCATCTACACCCGGAAGTGGAGTATTACCAAGACCTTCTCAGTCTCAGCCTCAGCACCGAAGCCAACAGCAGCCACAACAACAAAGAGGCCATCCTAAGCCCCACCAATCACGGGTGCAGTTACCTCCTCGCCCACGGCCTGCAACTCTGTCTCAGCCACCTGCTCCGTCACATAGTCAACCGTCAACACAGCCCCGAAAGATGCTTGCAACCCAAAGTCTGCAACCGCAAACGAAGCCTCAGATGTGTAGTCCTAGCAATAATCAATCACAACCACAGTGTCAGCCTGAGGAGCACTCTCGTGGGCATACGCCTGCTAGCAGTCAACCTCAAAAACCATCTCAGACTGGGATGCCGCCACATGGATATGCATCCCTTAACAATCAGCCTGAGACACAGCCTTCAGCTCAGTCACAGCCTGGTTCCCACTTAAGACATCTTCCTCATCCTAAGACACCCCCAAAACCAAAGCCTCGTACTTCTTTGCCAAAACCCCAACAGCAACGAACGTGTCAGGTGCCTCAAGCAACCTCACCAGTCACCTCTCAACCTATACCTGAAAACCCTCACAAGAACGGTGCAGAAGTCAATGTATCTTCTAGAAGTGAAGACGATAATAATGAAGTAAAATTATCACAGCAATCTTCTGAAGACTATTCTTATGAAACTCCAGCTAATAATCAGTCAGAGGTCAAAGAGCAACCTAAACAACCAGCTTATTTACGAAATCAAGCACAACCCATTGGTGATCTAATACGCCAGGCGTCCGTAAGAGGTATCAATCCACTTGTCAGAAACCAAAGACGTATATCCTTGATAAGTGATGGAATTCAGATGAACACACAAACCCCAGGAGGAGCATCACAAGAGGATGACAAAATAAATGGAGAATCAAGCATTACAGAGATCAAACCAAGAGTACCAGTGCAAATGTCCTTGCAAGGCCAAAATCGCATTATCATCAGAATAAGAACACAGAGTTTTCGCCTCATATCTCTGAAGAAGGACTGTATGATATTCCACGCCATCAGCCAAAATTTGAAGCCACCCACCACCAAGCTTTTGGACGTGATTGTTTCAGTTCAGATAGTAGCACTTTTGCAAAAACGGAGAACCAAGACCGCATTATAGAGAAGCTGGGCACCCGGCCCAGGCCTCCAAAGCCGGCAAGGCGTAAGGCACAAGTAAAGCAGGTACCTCAAGATAAAATGAATGACTTACACTCTGGTGAAGGGCCAAGCTCATCGTCTGCATTTGTCACCAATGAAAATTGTAATATCACTTCCAAATTAGGTGGTTCATTAGAATCAAGGGAAGAGCTCTCTAAGGCAGACATTTCACACTCTAGAGATACATTGCAACAACCAAGAAGAGTTCAAAACACGACAGGAACAACCATACTCGATCCTTTTAGAGATTTAGATCCATTTCCTCCTTTGATTCCAGGCAGTGTTCAAAGTGATATATCATTCACAGACAACAATACAATTACAACATCATTCCTAAATACAAATGATGACTGCGTGACCACCTCACAAACCAACACCCAGTCTCAGGAAAGGGAGGAGGGACACCTCCAAACTCCTATCAAACCTGTTCATGCCACCCATGTTTTACTGCAACCAGTAAAATCACGTGTCCCAAGTACTACTGAGGCCACACCTACCAAGAATCAGAGTAGTTCTACCAATGTTGACTTAGGAAATTCAATTTTAGATGCCCTTGATTTTGCTGTTTCTCCGCAATTACCACAACTACCAAAAGACCGCAATTACTCTCGATGCCACTCAGAAGAAACACTTCTTGATTATTCATACAACACCCTTGGAAGATACCTTGAGTCTACAGGCAGTCAATTTGATGTTATCACTGAATTCGATCCTCTTTCATCACAAAAATCTTCGGGAAGCACACTTAATGAAAATGATATTGTCTGTCCTAACGTTTTAGAGGAAAGTGGAAGCAACATTACTCTCATTGCCAATGAAGAGGAAACGAAAATAGATGAATCATATTATGCAGTTCCAAGAAAACTGAAATGGAAATCTCCCAATACAAGTGATGAAAAACAGAACCCACCTCAAGAGGAGGTGAAAGACAGAAGGATTATTGAAAATCCAGACATTTTTTACGAAAACACAAAAACTGACACTCTTGACGACATTTATGATAAAGACGGTTATGTTGCATCGCCTTACCATATCTATGCCGAGGTAGGAACCCGCTCTTCTGTCGCATCTTCTTCAGGGTCTGTTACCTCCTGGCCTTCTGAAGCTAGTAGGCATCCCTCCTCTCCTTGTCCGACCACCCCTTCAACAGCTGGAGTATCAAGCCAAGATTCTTGTGGACCTTGGGGCTCCAGCTACGAAGAGAGTGAAGATGAAGTTGCTGATGATATTGGTAGATCATCTTTCTACCGCAACAACTATAGTAATCAGGTAACACTGAGATGTAATTGGTTTTCATTAAGACGGTAATATCTTTCCAAGATCACATTCGAGTAAGTAATCAAACAAAATCTTAGTCGTTTGGCAATAGTCTGCTACTTACAAGTTGTTTTTACTATTAACCGTACGAATAAATACTCATGCTCCTAAGGATTATACAGTCAGCACTTTTCACACTTGGGTTTTCCAAACACACACACACACACACATTTATAATATATATATATATATATATATATATATATATATATATATATATATATATATATATATATATATATATATATATATATATATATATATATATTATATATATATATATATATATATATATATATATATATATATATATATATATATATATATATATATATATATATATATATATATATATATATATATATATATATATATATGTCTGTGTGTGCGTACGTGTGTGTATGTCTGTCTGTCTATTTTTGTACATCTGTCTGTAAGTGAACAACACTTATACAATTTATATACTATACGACATAAGTTCGGTCATTCCTCTCTCTCTCTCTCTCTCTTCAAAGGTAATGGCATGAAATCGGAACTGATACAGTGAATCGGAATGATTTGCAGAGCAATGTCAAGCCAAGACGAGATTAGTAACTGACATTCCAAAGTCTAGAATCTGGCCAATATATTAGGAATAAACGCGAAAAGGAAATATAGCAGGAAATTTAGCTGCGGCGTTTCTAGGAATATCAGAACTCGTAGCCAAGTTCTTCGTCAAGTTATCAAAAAACTTAAAATTTACTAAAGTATGCAGATTTGTGTTGGTATTACTTAAAACTGGAGGTGATCCGACACTTGTGCAGCAAAGACAGCTAACTGCTTCACTTTGACATGTCTGTTGACAAATGTCGATCTAGCTGTAGCATTTGTTTAGACTGGTTCACATGTCAAATCGCTTTCTGTAGAGAGATAGAAAAACAGAGCTGAACTCAGTTAATGTTACTTAACTCAGTTCACCTTGGGTAGCTCTGCTCCTCTGAGTTAATTCAAGTATAATTCACATAAGACTTTAAATACGCAGAAACGAAAAGAAGTTCTACAACACGAATGAAAACCAAATTCCTGGTGATGTGTGTCTGATGTACATGAACATCCACTCTACCTAATAAGAGACCGCAGCTGTTCTCCTGAAAACTGTTATATATATATATATATATATATATATATATATATATATATATATATATATATATATATATATATATATATATATATATATATATATATATCAACAACGAGGCACTTCCGTTGATAGGAGATGACCCGGTAGTAAAACAAGACGATTTTCCCAAGGCACTTTCACCGTTTCTCCGATGAATTAAGGATGAGATATTTGTGTAGAATAACAAAAAAGACTTAATATATATGTATATACTGTATATACACACATGTGTGCGTGTATGTTGCATTACATATATCTATATATGAACACATAAATATGAATGCTAACAAATAAGTATACATATCAGTAAACATATGAATGCTAACAAATAAGTATACATATCAGTAAACATATGAATGCTAACAAATAAGTACACATATCAGTAAACATATGCGAAAACGCACACGTCAAACAACGTCTTTCGGCTCAGGTGTGGGTAGGGCTTTATCATAATCTGATAAGCCAGATTAACGTGGACTAGGGTGAATCGATACATGTGAATAAAGGGGAAAACCTACTACTACTACTACTACTACTACTACTAATAATAATAATAATAATAATAATAATAATAATAATAATAATAATAATAATAATAATAATAATATTCTCTGTGCTCCTGATAAAGGGAACTGAGTAAAAAGAAACCAAGTCGAAGAAGATGCTGAATTGCTGATACTTCTTTAACAGTGCCTAGTTATATTTGTCTTTTCCTTTCTCATAGTATTTATGTGTTGCTTGTAAAATACAAATTCCTTTGTTAGGGAAGTGTTTTGGAAAGTGTTCATGTTTGAAAGACTGAATAGCTGGATAGCATTATAACATGATCATGATTGGGGGTCGGGATTTTGGGTATCAAAAATTCGTATTTATGCAATTGTAGATCTGTCCTGTGGAATGACCGTGAAAATCTATTGTGAAATAGAAGTATTCAAACAATAGTTAACACTTGGTCCTTATTCTCTGTAGGGATAGTTCAACGGCAAGCACTTTATTTCATTTTGTATGTGCTGTATGTCCATAACGTTTATTTACTGTTTCCTTTTCAAGAATGTATTGATTGGCAGAAGCTTGTCTCAAAGGATATAATATTTTTTCCACTGGCAGCCGAAATTTCCTCTGTTTTCATAGTCCTGAACTTCACTCATAAGATGATTTTTTATACGTTTCTCCACTGATGCTTAAAACAAAGTTTAGCCATTAATGTTTTTGATAAATTGGCTTACAATAGTGCTTTGATCTTTTCCCTTATTTCGAAGGTCTTTAAAGTAATGTTTACCCTTCCTTGTGTTGTGTTTGTTTACTGCCCATAGATGTATGTTCTCTCTCTCTCGCTCTCTCTCTCTCGCTCTCTCAGTGTTGTGTTTAAAAAGAAAGAAGTGTTAAAGTGTTGACTGATCATGTGGGGGTAATACCGTCAGGGCAAAAGCAAAAACCCGTGTTATCTAATCTGTCAAAGGTTTAAGTTTATCAGACCCCTAGTACAGCAAATGAGACTATCTTGTCAGGCATGGGCTAAAAATGTGGCGTTCATTTTGAAAGATTATTCGATGAAAAACTGGCCTCCAAGACATTACCCAAGACCACGTAGTAAAAATTTCTCCCGAGATTTAAAAGCGAGGAATTGTGCTATTAGAATATGCGCCTCATTTTTCAAATATATTACATCAAATTAGGCAGCCCATGATACAGCGCCATTTTACCAGATCTAAAAACGAACAAAGCCTCTTCTAAAGAGAAAATTCAGAAAGCTCCTGTTGCAAAAGAAACCCAACCCGTTTGAGTATTTATGTCTTCATATGTAGCTCGTCAATCGACCATATTATACGCGTCAAAAAATCGGCACGTAAAAAAAGTGTAAGTTGAAATTAAAGCGTAAAGTTATGGTCTTTTCGTACGTTATGCATTGCGGGAAAGGAGATTTATCTAGATGGAGTCTATTATATATATATATATATATATATATATATATATATATATATATATATATATATATATATATATATAATTTAACGCTAAATAAATTTCCTGTTTCTAGTTTCAGAGAATGAATTATTCGTAAACAGGAGGAGACAAAAGTAAATAACATCAAAACTGATCTTGAATAAGTAAAAGTAAAGTTAATTCCTCAAAAGAATTTAGGAATGATTCTCGTAAGCTTCAAGCCCACGGTCATAACTTTCTCAAATCACAGGTAACTTAATGATAAGGAATAACGAAAGTAGATTTATTAAAGGAATCTCTATATTCAGATTGTGTTTGCACACACGAATAGCAGAGTTCAGTTTTCAGAAATTCGACTTCTTGAAAGACAATTTATCTTACGACGAAACGGCCCGCTCTTATCTCTACCCGGATAAGTGATAAGATTTTCTTATCACAGTACTTGTAAAAAGCTATAAGTCAGCATATGTTCTGTCAAGGAGAAAAATCTTGTCGAAAGAAAAACACGGATTTTGGCCTCTCAAAAAAGAATGAGTGGGTCTGTTCTGCTCTTTGCCACGTGTTTCTATAAAGTTCCTCTCTATGTTTCACTCACTTCTTTCACTGCATCCACTAAGTCTCTGACATGGTGACTGCCTCCTTTGTGTTTCACTGCTGCTAAGTATGTACATGAGACTGGGTAAACAGATCAATTAATAAACGGTTGCATGATGTACGTAACAGGAAATGTACCTTCAGTAGTTATCTGTTGAAGCATCTTATCTTATCTGAATATTGAAGGAACCCATGAAAACCGCTGGACTTTAATAAACGTGAAAACTGAAAAACAACGAAAGTATTGAAAGTGCTATGTATTTCTTTCACTTTGACTCATTTAAAGTCTACCTAGTACACCTTACTACTTCTTGAAGTGTTAAGCAAGTTGTTCTGGTAAGATCAGTTAATTGTCTAATTTGCTTAGCATCAAATCTATTATTGTTATTCGCTCAGTAGGTTGCACGTACTTAAAAAATCAAACAATATTCGGATTGGTAATCACAAAGTGAAAATAAGCAATGATTATTATGACCTTAATCTCAATCTCAGTACATTGTCAAAAAAAAATACACTCGCTGAAAACTTTTAGTCTTATTATTTTTGCTCTTTTTGGACTGGCTTGGCTCAAATTATTATTATGCATCAGTTTATTTTCCAAAATTGTTTAGTTAAGTCGAAAACAAATACTTTTCATGAGTATATTCCATCCTTGTTGAGAATATTATGATTTTAGTATAAAACGTAATGAGCTCGTATTGCTGGATAACTATTTCATCTGATATAGTCTGGGGAAGAATGAATTGCTCCTTCTTTCGCCACAGGGAAGCATCAACAGCCTGTCCTCCTCTCCCCTTCCTCATCCCGTACCAGAAGGATTCCCCGGCGCAAGTTCTTCCACTGACAGCACTAGAGAGTTACTCAGGATCAGAGAAGGAGTCAAAATATTTTTCATCTATGCTGATGGTGTTATCACGTCTCCCTGGAACAGACCTTTTCTCTCGGTTTCTAAAGGTGTGTTAATTATCTATCTGTCTCTCTAACACCACTCCTTCCATAGGGGAAAACGTTAGTTGTCAAATATATATATATATATATATATATATATATATATATATATATATATATATATATATATATATATGTATGTATATTCACTCACACGACTTAATCATGTACCTTTTCTCCTTTATAGAAGGTTGTGGCGCTAGAGAATTTTACCTCTCGACTAAAAATCTCAATTAGGAGGCTCCAGAAAGACCAAAGATTACAGTCACTCTCTCCCACCTATACTTTCCTGAATCAAAAATGAACCATTCGTGGAGCAGGCATGTTGTATGCTATAACATAAACAGAAGACCACTAAATCTTTCATCTATCTTCTGTTGTCTGCTAAGTTATCGGTAATTAGACGAAAGATTTGCGAGTCTGTTTTCCTATACAAATAATCTACTCGCTCTACTGAATTTCCACTTTTATTTCAATATCAGGGCATGAGAGAGTGCGTGTATATTTTGTATGATAAAATGTTAATCAGTTTCTTTTATTTAAGCACCGATATACAGCATGTGAATACAGATAACTTATATAAGAATCTATCTGGTTTTGCTGCAGTTGCCTCAGTCATTCGTACTCATTTGTTCATTTCTATGTTAACCAGACGCCAGTAATCCCACTCACGGCTCGGGCGTGTTGCTTCGCGTGGGAAGGAGCCTCTGGTCGTGTGAACTGATATCCAAATCTACTCTGGTGTTCAAGTCGGACGCCAGCACTTACGTTTTCAAGGAAACCAACAACAAGCCTGAGTGTAAGTCAAGTAATTGTGCCCGTCGCACTTACGACCTGTTTATTTGTTAATATTAATTTATTCACGTTTTCTATTTCGTGTCACTGTTCATTCTTCGACAGAAGCGGTTTTGGAATCTATGTGATGTAGCTTTTACTTTTCATTTTATTTATTTTACTCTATATGTTTATTCATTAAATATGAACGTAAGTCATGTGTTTGTGCTGATTTCAGTTCTATAAGAAGAAGTTTGTTTATTGATTTATTATTTTATCTTTTATGTAATATATAAACAAAATTTCCAAATTTTGTGCAATTGCCCCAAATATCCGATTACAATATAAATCGGTAATATTTCGTATTACTTGCAATTTTCCCTTATATTTCTATTAACGTCACCTCATCTCAGAAAAACAAAACTGTCAGTGCACTAATAAACAGCATTTTTCGCTGTGGAGGGAAGAAACGGAGCACATGGTTGAATATTATTCATCCATGTCATTCAACCTTCTGTACCCAAAGGTTGTCGTCGTCGTCAACCTTATGATATATTACACCGTATCTGACAGTGCAAACGAAGCTTTGCTTTACCTGGCATTCTCTTAACGTAACCAACTGGTGCGTCTGAGAGGTAATCAGATAATAATGTCGTCTATATTTCAGGTATCGCAGTGGCTGTACGAGTCCCCAGTACAGTGAGAAAGGTGCAGCATGAGCTACTGTCAAAAATTATGAAGGACTGCACACGACTCGAGGAAGAACGACCTTCAGGAATCACGAAAAGTTCGTTATATGCTAAAACTTTCAATTATTACCATTTAAGAATTTTACTTTTCATGTTTTTAATCAACAAATTGCCGACTTGAGAAACTGATTGAGTACTCTAGTTGAAGAACGGAAAAATCGTACAAACGTCATTAGACACTGAGAGTATGATAGTTTAGAAGGTAAGAAGGAAAGAGAAAAGAGTGGGGAAGACACACACTCAATGTTTTATCATTTACTATTGTAAACTAGACGTTTCTGAACACTACTAAGATATCGTAAGTGAAAAAGTCATGATTTTTGTACAAGACTAATCTGACATGTTCCACTTCCCTCGCACAGTAATTTCATTCAAGAATTTCATCTTGCCCAGAAAATGCCGTTATAAAGTAACATTATCACTACAGAGCAATTTAAGCCGGTTAAATTATCATACTCCCTTAAATCTTAACCTCTCCCGCTGCCAAGGTTTGACTTTGCTTTTGTTTTCCAACGGTCAAACTAATCCCCCGCCATTTATTAGCCAGATTATAATTTCCTGTGGATTACGACCAACTTTTATCTTAATGTTATTAATTCTTTATTTATTCTTGCTTCTCCGTCTTCTTACCCTCTTTTCCTTTAAGCAGGGATTACATAAGGACATCAAGTTGCCCGTCTTATTCGCCTATGTATAAAAACTATACGCCGTCATGTAACTTTTGAGCTAATGTTGAACATTTCGAATCATGTCAGGATTAGCGAACCCAACATCTCCATGTCAAGAACAGCGAACCCAATGATTCCCATGTAAAGAATAGCCAACCCTTTCCGGTCCGAACTACAATTCCACATGAGGGTTAGAACTAACCATGTCGTGTTTAGTACTAGCCCCTGGGGGCGTCAGATGTATTTCGTCTTGTTTAGTACTAGCCCCTGGGGGAATCAAATGTCTGGTACCGAAGTGTTCATGTCTAGAACAGCGAACCCGATTATTCCCATGTAAAGAATAACGAACCCAATAATCTTCTTGTAAAGAAATGCGAACCCTGCTGTGAGTGGGTTCGCTAATTTTGACATGATCCAACATTTCAAATACTAACACATGAAAAAAGCTGTTACTAATATCACTACCACTAATGATACTAATAATTCTAATAAAAAATAGTAGCATTAGTATTAGTTTACCTATTAAATATACCCTAGTTCCCGCTTTTTATTTTTATCACTCTCTTAATCCCACCTGAGCAGGCGTTTCCAAAGGGGCAGCATCGGCAGCAGAAAAAGTCAACAAAATCGTGGAGAACAAAGAGGCTGATTTCAATCAAGCCTTCGTCAGAAGGAATTCTATAAGAGCCCGTAAGTTATATTGTATAGTTTATCTTAGTTACCGATTGGTTTGTGACCGAAGTGGGCTATGAGATTTGGTGCTTTAACATAGGCATTGCAGGGAATTATGTTCTCTTTGCAGCAAGATTAGGAACAAGGCTCTTTATAGTTGTAGACTATATATATATATATATATATATATATATATATATATATATATATATATATATATATATATATATATATATATATATATATATATATATATATATATGTATGTGTGTGTGTGTGTATGTGTGTGTGTGTGTGTGTGTGTGTGGATACTTAGCTATCAGAGTGACTATATATATATATATATATATATATATATATATATATATATATATATATATATATAATTATATGGTAATAACACAATTTATGCAATATTTTGGGAAATGAAAGAAAAGTAATTTTGAGCAGAAAATGTTCTATAAACATATGCATTTTAAGGCTTCGTTTGTCGGTTACGGGATTTTAAAATATAACCGTTATCATCAGCGATGCTTTCAAGCGATGGAGGGTGGTTACGGGAAGTCGCAGTGTCCTGGGATGTGAGGGGAGCGGTAGAGAAAGAGGATGAAGCGATTAGGCCGATGTGAATACCTCTCAATCAAATGTATTATTAAGTTTTGAACAAAAAAAATGTATGCATCATTGAATCCCTCTCCCTCCCTGTCAGTGGTATTCACTGGACACCGATAAAAGAAAAGTAAGGCTGATTGAATCTCCCCTCCATCAAAGGTAGGCTTATTCATTAGACACCTATCAAGGATTTAAAATGTATTTTTGAAAATCTCTCCCTGTCCATCAAAAGTATTCATCAGACACCAGTCATTGATGTAGGCCTAGTCATGACTCCTGATTCAACAATTCCATGACGGGTCGGCCTGCCAGGAGAGAGCGCCCTAGAATTCAACGATTGCAAATAAATGTTGCCCAGCAACATTTACACTACTTACTTGATACATAAAGCCATACGGTAGTAAGCTAATAGTTGTAATTAAATTACTTGCAAGGAAAAGAATCATAATTAAAAGACTAGCAATCCATTTGCCTTATTCACTTTAACCGCTCCCCCCCCCCCAAACAACACAAGATCCCAGGCTACTGCGACTTCCCGGCCGTTACCAAACCTCCATCGCATGAAAGCAGCGCTAATGATAACGGTTATTTTAAAATTTCCCACACCGACAAACGAAGCCTTAAAATGCCTATGTTTATAGAACATTTTCTGCCCAAAATTACTTTTTCTTTCATTTCCCAAAATATTTGCGTAAACAAGTGTTACACCCTGTATATACTTAGCTATTAGAGTGGATAATGTCACTGTCATCCTAATTCCTTATCCAAAAGGCAAATGGGTTCGAATCATGATCTGGGTAGGAGCACTTGTCATCTAACTTCTGCTAATCTGTTTGAGCATATTTTGAAACAGTTTGGTGCTCTTTTAAGATTTTTTCATTATACTTTCAATAATTATATGAAGTAGCCTTTTACGAAGATTTTTAAGAAAACAGTTAAATACAAAACATACAAAAATAATATAAAATCTCTTTAAATAGCTATAAATCACTCTCAGAGTTTGACATACTTTACAATAAAGAAAAAATTAGCACTATTTCATTTTTTGCTAATTCAGTATATCACCATAAAACGCATACCTTAAGAAATACTGTATACAAAAATGACGCAATGCCTACAGTTGCAGGAGTTGTAATATAATACTGCCAAATTTTGATCACAATTTTTGTCAAACTATTTTTGCCGCTTAGCCGCATTTTGCTGCAAGACTTCAGAGCAAGTTGTAAGATTGGGTGACATCGCTTCTAGAAACAATGTAAAATGTTTAGGCAGATTATAGAGACGAGATTATTATAATATAATGGGTGTACAAGTATTCTAGGAAGATGGGTTGTATTTTGAAACATGAATTAATTCACTGATGAATAAACAAATAAGTCAGAAAAACTTCCAATTATGAATCATGTAAGAAACAAACATCAACTAAATTTCAAATCCTTAAAGGAAGCATCCAAAAATATTTAAATTCAGTGTGTGAGTTTATTAAAGCGATTTAAAAAATAATAATTTTATTAACGTTACAGTTAGTGTAATTGTTTGTATGCAAATATACAACTGTACAAACACAACTATAGAATGAATTAAGCAACGTATACCTCCTAATATTTTGCTAAATGATTTCGCTTCTCATTGACAGTTAAAGGAATGTCGAAGCGTCTTAATTCATTGGCCGAAAAGACTGGAAGCACCTTGCCGGTAAGTTGGTGGGTGGAAAATGTGAAAGGATATTAGCTCTGCCGAAAAATTAAATCATTCTATCCAGCAACCATGAATCAAAGATGTTTGTATATATTAAGCAGTTAATAAAAACAATACATTTCTTCTTTTATTCGAGCAGGAACTCCCTGAAGAGTACGCAAGCCTCCGGGATGCTGCCAGCACCTTAAAGATAAGCCGATCTGCAAGGACTGTTCAGTACATTTAAGTTGCAAGACAGAATGCGTGGCAAATGTAATCAAGTGAGAATTTGGTGATTACCGTGTGAGGCGCGGTGGCCTTTAGGAGTATATCGAGCATTTCACGAGTGTGGGATGAATAAATTCCTTATACAATCAAGTTACAAGACAAATGTACTACAGACGTAATCATGAGTTTGTGGTTACGTGTGCTATGCTGTGGCCTTAAGAAGGATATCAATCGGTATCCGGTGTTGTAGCTTGAAGAATAGTTAAAGAAAAAAAATAAAGAAAAATAGATTAGTAACGTATTATTCAGTATTGGCAGAACCCATATATTCATCATTCCGGATGATTCTAGTTTAAAGTCTTCACTTATGGGTGTATTGTTCTTCATACCATGCTCCGTCGATCTTACTAATGTTCTTTTGGCCAAAATAACTTAATTTTACGTAAGTTGAAATCGGACAGATATTTTAGCATAATCAAAAGTGTTTTATGATCATTAATGAATCACCATCCCTTGATTTTTTACTTAAATAGATATAACCTGATAAAAAACAAATTCTTGTCTGTATAATGAAACAGTCGTATTAGACTATGCAAGCTTGAAAGTTATGATAATATAAGTTACTTAGAAAAATGGGGGAATTTAAATTTGTTCATATGGTGGAGTGTAAATTAGCAATAAAATAATTTTCTAACTTTACTGAAGTGTATATTTCCTTTAGCAACAGCTTTAATTTTTACTAAACTGTTATCACTAGGTAGGTGAGCGTAAGAGATGACCGTTGATGAGCGGCAACAAGTAATTAGTTTCGAACCCTTGAACAACGGGACTTCGTCTTAAAGAATTGGAACTGGAATAAAATTTAGGCCAAAAGCCATGCGCTGGGAACTGTAAGGTCATTCAGCGCTGAAAATAATGTTGAAACAATTGTTAGGAAAGGGTGGGAAGTAAGATGGAGGAAAGCAGAAATGAACGGAGGTTTAGTAAAAGGTATAAAAGAGGTTGCAGCTAGGGGCCGAAGGCAGCGAAGGGACGCTGCAGCGAGGTATGCTTCCCTTTTGTATTCAAACAGATGTTCAGTTAAATGTATTACATTTTTTTAATTGCCGTAGAATATATATCTTGAAGAGAAAGAGACGAGGGTTTGAGAATAAACCAAGCCATCCTCTGCTAAAATAACAAAGCACCACCTATCTTAAAACAAAAAAATAACAACTAAAATAAGTCAGTGAGCCTTCATCTTATGCCATCCTTCAGTTTCACTTCGAGCCTTAATCTTATTCCCTGTACTTTTAATTTTACTTCCTAAAAATGTCTTACACAGAACGCAGCTTTTTCAAGGCTACTTATAAGTATATCATTATATGTTACTTTAATTCCTTCTCTTACATTTTAAATCATGTTATTTTCCACTGGAGACATTTGAAGTTTCTGTTGCATGTATGCATCAAGCACTCATGTGATCGAAGCGGTATACTAGAAATGACGTTCTTACCCTATCTGAGCTATCAGAGTTTCTGTTGTTGTAATTGTATCTACAATTCATAATGTTCAGATGTCCTTATGAAACAAGTCAAAGACTATCTTAACCAACAGGCAAATTTACTCAAAAGAATTACGATATCTGAAAATAAAAAATCTGAGCTAAGAGAAGCGTAAGAGTTAATAAAAGTAAAACTGATAACAAATGAGCATTGAGACAACTAACAAACGGAATAAGTTTAATAAAATGATAATGATACAATCGGGGGTGGGGAGGAGTGTGTCTGTGTGTACACACGCAGCCAGAGGACTTAAGATTGAAAGAACATGCCATGGTCCAGTCCTTGAACACATTCTTTATATGTAGCACCGTGGTGTATAAGGAAAGGCGAGCAAATCTGACAAGTGAGATTGCACAACCTTCGCAAAGAGCGGCACGCACTCCAATCAATAACGCAAAATGTCATAAATAATGGGATGCTTATCAATTACCATAGAACAAATATTATGAAGGGTCTTACCAGATGACGCAATAGCAGCTTATATTAAAGTTTCTCTTCGACTCTCTTCAAACATTTGTTAATCAGTTAACCAAAATGATCCACAATAAAGTTACCAGTACAAAACACAAGGTCAATCAAAGACGCTTGTATCACCGTTACTGCTGATATGCAAAATGAAGTGAAACTGTGTAACAACTGATACAAAATCCAGCCAATAGATGGCGACACCAGAAAGTGTCCTAACGTTTATGACATAAGACAGATACTAAGAAGCGTCTCATGATAATGATTTCATCTTAGATTTATTACTTGCGTTAATTAAAAGTCTCGCATATTTATTATATTGAAATGCAGACAGCTCATAAATACTCTTGGGTATACACTGGCAAACCTAGCACGTCATGAGAAAAAGTAACTGTACTATAGTCTCGATTTTGTTCCACTACAACTTGTTGATAAGGCAACTCGCCTCTTGCATACAGTAGTTCGTTTACAAAACAGAAAGATAGGCACATATACTACTGAATTGTTGGTTGAACGTTCTTTTGTTACTGTAATGGGCTACGGGAAATAAAGCGAGTGATTCTGTTTTTGCGATCTTGAAAGGCTTGTAATATAATCTTACTAAATAGAAGTATTCAACTTACTGTACATGTTACTCAGGTAGGAAGATTATCAAACGGTACGCTCCTGTCTCGTAAGTTTTTCGTTCACTTTAAATTCCTGAAACCTGACAGCGTTTCCTCCTGCTGAGGTTTGTCTTACTCCATTTACTTTTTTAATAAATATTCAGGACCTTAGAAGTGAAACTTACCTGAGGAACCCTTCATGAACTTTATACCGTTAGCATTCACGAGTTTATAAGCAGAAGTTTCCCGCCTCTTGATCTATGAAAAGACATTCAACAAAATGTGAAATTTAGCTTCCCCTGAGAGTTCCATATAGCTTTATTTTTTTATTAGGAGAATAAAACGATGGAAGAAGTCGATCATAATCTTTCTTTTTAGTATCTGATAACCGTCATTTGTTTATTAATGATAAAAACACTCTTCACAGTCACATTTAAACTAAGGCACAAAGTACTTGCAATTATAATTTGTTCTAAAAGAAATTCGATATTGCCAATCGAGTCCAAGAACTCCAATAAAATCCCTTATAGGTCTTATCACAACAGCTTTCATAGAAAGGGGCGTTGCGTGCTACTGAAGACGCTGTGATCAGAGACAGGACTCAACTGACCAGGTCATTCTGATCTGAATAGCGTCCAGCGGTGTCATTTAAGCGAAGGCCTTGCTACAGATTAACATTACCTTTTCTTCTGTCGGGTATTGTAATGTTTTCCGGTGCTCAAAAAAACCTTGTCTGAACATATTGATCTTTAAATTTCAAATATGTTATGTCAATACTTGAGTCAAATATAGCAATGTGCATATGAAATCTTCTGGTCATTACTGATATTTTCACTCGCATTACAAGGCTTATCGTATATTCTATTAGAAAGGTAATAACCATTGTTTTTTTTCTAAATATCTTTGTTTATTTATCCATAAAAAAATTTTGTCATATATGTGTGTATATATATATATATATGTATATATATATATATATATATATATATATATATATATAGAGAGAGAGAGAGAGAGAGAGAGAGAGAGAGAGAGAGAGAGAGAGAGAGAGAGAGAGAGAGAGAGAGCAGGAAATGACTTCGTTTAACAGGTTATCTTGTTATCTTACAAAAAGAATGAAGAATCGAATTCCGAAGAAAATAGTGGGTGGAGAAACATAAATTGGAAGGAAAAGGGCGAATGACATCCTTTGCACTTCTGTTTCTGTGACATGTGAACTGCACAAATTCAAATGAAAAAAAAAAAGTGAAACAACGGAGTGGCATAGCAAAAGTGATGTAACTTTCCGACCTCTGAAACTTAAGGCAAGCAACATGCTAAGGTTAAGAGGGGATTCACATCTTTTGGGTAAGTTTGGCTGTATCCCTGTAAGTAATACCGACCCAATTCTTGGACAGGGTTAATGGGATTTGAGTCGGGTAGAGGCCTCTCCCTTAGGCAGAAAGGATGCAGTGTCATATAGTAGTTTAGGTTAGGATGTATCCCTGCAAGGACTACTGACACGATCTTTAAGAAAACTAACAGGTCAGTTAAGGTGCCGTCTTAGTTAAGGTTAGGTTAGGTTATGTATCCCTGCAAGCACTACTGGCGTAATATTCGTGTCATTCCACTAAATTTCATTCGTGAATCATCACTTGCCTGTTGTGTTACTCCTTCGGTCTGTCATACCTTAGAGCTAACCTACAAAAATTACTGATATGGAGACAGTGCCCAGTACCGAAATCAGGCGGTCAGAGAAATCTGCAACCTTGAGCAGTATATATATATATATATATATATATATATATATATATATATATATATATATATATATATATATATATATATATATATATATATAATATATATATATATATATATATATATATATATAAACTATGACTGCACTGAACCAAACTGCTCATGGAGTACATGCAATTTCAGCCGTCATTGTGATACACCCCTCCACTTCACAACTCTGCCACCTCTCTTCACCCACAGCACAGATCTCTCTGTACCCCTTTCTTCACAAACTTGTGTCCTGGGCTCTTGTTTACCAAGGTTATTTTGTATTAAAACAGATCACACTTCACAGAGTTAGAGTAGCGTTGAAGAAGAGATCCTCCAACCTTTCTCTTCCTCTTTGTAATTCCCTTCTCAGTATTTTCTTCAAAATTCAACTCCCCCCGACTTTACTTACAAGGGTATATATGAAGTAAGAATTTCTCCTATTCAAGACCTCCACTTATCATCGTGTAGCACCTGCGCATCACAAGGATATATCTCAAGCAACAACAGTGACAGCTACTGAGACACTTGAGCAGGTGTGTAGAGTTGGACCATCATTCCACACTCAGAATAACACACAGGTACTATCAACACTATCCTTTGTTTTTATTGTGAGTAGTCTGTTGAACCAAATTCTTCTTGACAATGAGACTAAAACAACAGATAGCTTATCAATATCTGGTAGATGTTTCCTCCTTAGAAAGGTGTGCATTTAAAAAAATATCTTGGAATTTTAAAACATTTTGCATTCATTATCAAAATATCACTTATTCCTCTTCAGGAGTTTCCTCTGGAGTATCCACTGGAGTATCCACTGGAGTATCCACTGGAGGATTCATTGGAATACAAACGCCACAGTCCTTTATCACAGTTTTCGAAACTAAGTCAAGTTTAGCCACAGCCTTAAGTAATTTTAGACCTACCGTCACATAGCCGATCGTATATGGGAGCTCTTCATCTGCCACTTTGAAATTAAAGTGAAACTTTGTTGAAGTCGTCTCTCCGAGGAGGGCGCCAATCTTCATCTTATCGAAGTAGGTCGTGCAAGGTTCTTCTTCGGCATCATTAGCTAATCCACTGATGATGGGCGTTCCCCCCGTCCCGTCATTGTTTTCATAATCCCCTCCACTCAGACGCCCATTTTCCTTGTCATATTTGAAAAAACGAGTATTCTTCAAAGAAATCCCCTTTTCACCAGAGCACAATAGTAACATTTGTCTCACCAATGGATAGTTCCACGTAAGCCCCACGCACACTCTCCCAGTTAAGTTCTCCTCCGCTACTTCTATTTCCAAGAAGATTGTTGGTTCTGAGGAAGGGATGAGTTTCTTCGCATATTCATACTGGAAAGAGATAAAAGGAGAGGAAGAGGAGTGAGGTGATTAGCAAATCCTAGACGCACTAACATGTCAGATATTTTGAGACAAATATCGCATATAATATTATCAACAGTAAATTTCATGGTGAAATATATCGATTGACTGAAATAAATGGCAGAATTACCGAAGGGACTGTCACCTTCGCATGCACATTTCGGTTTTAGCTGTAACCAGACCGTATTTAAACCACCTCACGTAAATTGGCCATACAACATATCACCAATGACGAGCAATGAAAACAGTCATTGATTACTGAAATGTGTGAATGGGCCAGGTATTTTCTGCAATGCTTTTTGGTTACTGCCAGCCACTTTGTTGAAGTGACCAACACTGGCTAAGACCATAAAAGCACAGGTAAGATGTTTGGTCGAAATGATGGCATTTGATTTTCAAATACGGTAAAGTCTATAATAAGTAAATATCGAGAAGATTCTCAAGTCAAAACGTACACGCTTCGGGAAATTATATCGAATATTATGTTCTATACTACATGCTGAGGCGGGGCGGGGGAGAGATTAACCTTATTGATTACTAGCTGAAAAGTACCAAGGAACACATTCATTTGAATCGTAAATTTCATCATCCAGCGATCCTAGAAACAAAACAAAACAGCAGATAGATAGGCACAAGAGGGATATTCCAAAAAAAAAAAAAAGTAGAATATAAATTTCTCAGTTTAAATGAAGAATTTTGATTTCTAAATTTTATATCTACACGGTTATCGGTAATACACACACCAAACATTTACGATGATTCTAGAAAATCTTACTCCTTGCTTTGGAACTGATGTAGTGATAAACATTTGTTGCGTTAGTCTTATAACTTAATGTTAAAAGAAATAACATTAACACATTTCCATACCGGTACTATGATTCCGTCACTAGGCGGTGTTCCTTCATTCAGGGAGTACAACAAGAGTCGATTGTTTCTAACCGCTACATCAGCCCATTTGCAATCCTTGTTCTCTCCAAATATTGCGTACACTGGTTGTATTCCCTCAGCCAACTTTTTCAGGTCCTGTGGAATAAAATAAGATTTCGTGTAACAGTTTGCTTTCTTTACGTTATTTCAAGTAGAAACAATTATTATTGCAGCTATAATTTATTGACGTCCTAGACAATTCCCTCGGTTATCTAAAAATCTTTCATGTGTTCAGACGTTACTCTCCTTACCATTCTCCAGTGCGAGAGTATGGGTTGCATGGGTGCCGATAATCTTTCCTTTTCAGTGTCAATAAACGCCTTTAAATCCTCCCGGAAGCTAAGCAGATCCTGGCAACACTGGGTTAATACATCTGGAGTAGTCGCATTTGCTGAATCAGTCAACTTCTTCAATCGCTCCTTCACCTGATTCACCTCCAACTCATTTTCTTCTCTTTTCCCGTCGAGGAGAGGTTCCGCCTCTTTAATTAGACGTATGTGACTTCTCACTTTCACGCAGTGCTTGAGACAGAAATCATGTAGTGTTATGTCAACGTCAAATTGCACTTTCACTGCCTCTATTTCTTTCAGGATGTCACTGCCAGTTTCTCCGTACTTCTCTTTAATTCTTTCCATTGCCTCTGCAATTCCAATGATCTTGCAGACCCCACGTGGAGGAATAAGATGGTCTAATACTAAACAGTCTTCGCAAATCCAAACATTACAGGTACAACAGAACAATGCCAAAGGAGTGTCATGGATGTTACATTTCCCCTCTTCTAGAAGAGGATTTGATGGCTGGATTTTGGCAGCTAACGATGACGTCATATCGCTAGAAATGTGCATTTCTTCAATCTTGGTAGATCGACTAACCCTTAATAGTTGATAATTTACAGGAAAACTGGATATCTTATCTGCTTTTTGTTCTTCATTACATTCTAAGCAAATCAACTTATCTGGAAGGTTCTTCTCTATACAACCTGTGCATAACGAATGACCGCAAGATAAGTTTCTCGGCAGTCTGACATCGCCGTAAGTTCCCGAACAACTTGTACATTTCAGCAAAGGTACTGCTATCTGGAAAGAGGTTTTGAAAATTACACTTTGTATATCATCAAAGACTGAAAATTGATGAATACGATAACTACTCAACAATCACACTTTCACTTTTAATTTAGAACTCGTTTCTAAGGAGTAACTATTGAGGAATGGCTGTTATTTTGGCAATTGACGTTTTCACATTCAACTAAGCTGTCATTGACCTGTATTGTTTACCTAACGTGGGGTATAAACAATCAACGAGATGACAGTTTATATACCAAGGTTAAATAAGGATAATGATAGACTGAACATTCCCCCCGTGTTATGAATAGACTTCATATGACTTTAAATTCTTGTAGCCCCAATTACCATTATTTAGAGAAAAAAGAACAACTATTGAATTAAACATAGAAAATGTGAATAGTTTCATCCTGTAACTAACTATTCAGATGGCGAATGTATGACCCTGACTATATTTGGATCTTTATAAAATATTCACATAAAACTGTAAGTTTTCGGGTACTTCAGTTTTCCTGCTCCATTAACAAAACGAAATTTAGTCGATCTGATCTTACACACGAAATATATTCCTTAAAACCGCCACGAAGTACCTTCCTGATGTTTGCAGAATGGTGTTCGTCACAAACAATCGAAGAGGCGGACATAGCCTAAATGAAAACTAGCGTCCCAACGATGGTACACAAGATAAATAAAACAACCGCAAGTAGTATGGTTGCCTTACTCGCAGTCTTTATAGTGAAAGTATATTAGCCGGTCGATGAATGTCGAGTCCGTGAAGGGATACATAAACATACCTGGTTCGCCTAACTCTGTAAATCGATACTTATACAGTATAAAGGGCAAGAGAAATCAGCAGAAAGATTCCGATTCACGCTGTCCTTGGTAGAATGCAGGACAATGAAACATTTGGAATATATGCACACTATTACAGAAATGCACATATGATATGATTCAACCTTACCTCTCTACGCGTAGTCTCAGGTGGATTTGGTTTGGCTCCTGGATACGATTCAACGTTGTCTTTCGCATTATAAGCAACAATTATTGCAACCGCAGAGTCCCTTCGCTTCCTTTTCCTCTTGCTGCCTCTTGATGAGCTAATGCGACACATTAAAGCCCCCATGCATGGAATGTTTGGATGAAGTCCACCTTCACGACCACAATGTTTCTGTTGTTACCCCAAAGCATTTGCCGATAACTTCCAGGGCACTGAACATTCAGCTGTCATGTTACACCTCACTGGACCATGCCACGTCATTGACTGACCGTGAGTTACTTCACGTTTCTACGGTGATGTTAGCGCCAAATAAAGAACTGGTCAAGTTTTCTATTCCCAATCATGACGTATGGATACAGAGATCGTACTTTATTTTTTGCAACCAGACGCCATAGACGGTAAAAGGCAGAACAGAAGGTAATGTGAAAGAACTTGGCATTGTCTTAACAGTACGTTATAACATTTGAGTAGTTGCTGATGTGGTAAAACAGAATCCTCATGTTGCTACAGCTCTCTTTCTCTCTCTCGCTATACCTAGATCCTAGAAAACTGCCCGGGGCCAGAAACTTCAAGGATTTCAGAGTGAGACTCACTACACTCATTTACTTTGCTCTGTCAAAACTGGTCAGTGTAGTCAGTAATATTATTTAGCTGTCTAGTGCCAGGTTGTGACCGCATAACCAGTCTACTCATGCACCGAGGTGTTACAGCCTCTATCATTACCTGTCAAACAGTCAATGGCACCAGACATTCTCACAAAAAGGGTAAAAATTCCCTTTCATTAAAAATGTAACTGGTCAATTCTTGATTTGCAAAATTCAACCTCCTTTGATATTTTCAAATCTAGTTTATTTCTAAAGATGTGATGAATGTGATTACTGTACTTTCATTTTCTGACTATCTAAACTCTTAACAAGAGTTCCATGCATCTGCAACTACAAAGTGAAATACTGTGTACATATCTTTCACAGGGAGATGGGTGTTATTTTTCTTGGTGTCAAAGTCTCTTTAGATAGGGCATCTTGCTCTTACAGTTCCTACGACACCAAGAACAGAACCCAGCAAAACTTTGTTCCTCAAGCCCTATTTCTAATCTTATATAACCACTCTAATACTTCTAGCATTATTTGAGGAGAGAACTGAATTCTCCAATAGCTAGTAAAACACACATTCAAGATGATTACATACTTTATATTGGAGTGTAACAGAATTTTCTGTAATGCTGTTAGAATTGCATGGCATTCTGCTCTAAAAATTCTTAACTGATCAGACAAATTTCCATTTGAGTGGATTTAGCCTGTTTTGCAATATTTATTTGCATTACTCCACACCACCTACTATTTACTAACAGGTATATTTGTAGTATTAAAAATAGCACCTTTGGCTGTTTAATAGGGATTCTAATTTCTTTAATACATCATACTGCATTTAATGACAAAGTTCTATTGGTTCTCTCTAACCAAAAAGTCACGTGATAAACAAGTCACTTGCTTGAGTCACTGAGGTTTGGTACCAAGGTAAAGTTACAGGTTAAAGAGATGTATTGCCCACTCACCGGGCTGTAGACCCACACATTTCTTTCGGCAATGGGGATAAATGTGGGATTGGTTAAAAGTTGAGTTAAATAAATAGACTTAACATTTGTGCATCTAAGAAAAATCAAATTTACTCTAAAAATGATAGTTTGTTCCTTCAAGGTAAGCAAACCGTTGTCTTGACAGAGGAGGAACTTTTAAGTAGGAGGTTTTATCTGGAAGGAATTGACTGGTTTGGTACAATAGCACCCAGAACCTACAAGTTCATAGACTTTTGACAAGTAGTAAGACTATGATAGAACGCTCCATCACTACCTAAATATGCCATCTTCCCAGCCATGTGGATGAGCAGGGGAAAAATAATTCCTACAACCTCCTACATAGCCTGGCTTATACTGTGAAAGGTCAAACTTAACTTTAAGAAGAACTGCAGTAACCCTGTTTCTCTTGTCTATAAACTGGAAACAGCTTAAAAAGTAGCAATTATTGCTGTTCCAGAACATAAAAAATAATGCTTTATGTATGGGCCCCTCCTCCTTTTTTAGAGGGTGGAGGGAAAAATATATTCTGGGGCTGTAATCCTTGAACAGGTGCTAAACAGTATAGCACACTGCATCTGGCGGGACATGCCCAAAAAAGGGTTGGACAGTCAAACAGTCAGGACAAGTGCAAAGCAGGAAAAGGAACCATACAACAATCACAGCCACTTGACTGACCCAAGACCAATCAAGAACCTTGGACAAGATGTTTTCCTTGTTCATAAGGGGCTTAAATAGCAATGCAATATCCTGGTCAACCACCACAGGGTTTGGGGAGAGAAACCAAAGGGGCTGAGTGCCCTTTAGTGGAAGGTGGAAGGTGGTCTAAACACCAATGCCACCTAAACAATAAGGAAAGGGCAAATCTTGATCTTCGTGGGTTATGAGGAAACGAAATTGTTCCCCTTACTAGATAGAACTGGAATATATAATTTAGGCCAAATGCTGAGACCTGTGAGGTCATTTACCACTACCACTGACAGAGTGATTGAGAGTGAAGGTTTCACTGGAAACTTAGAGGACACCTGAGAGAATCTGTAGGCTACAAGATTCTTACCATCTCGAGAATGATTCCAAAGAAGGAAAGCCAGCCTGAGAACTCCCAGAGGAGAATCCTCACCTCCAGTAGAAACGAACACACTTAATATCTCCCAGTTCAGCAATTATTAAGGTTCCCACCAAAGGGAAGAAGAGAACTCGGGCATGGGACAGGTTGCAAAATGATATAGAAAGGCACAAATTCTTCACCACATGGAATAAGCTAAACCTGAGATGTGTCTCCTGAAAAGCAAGAAACCTCTAACAAGGGGTAAGAGGGAATACAGGAGGGAAACCCAACAAATCCCTACCGAGAAACTTGCAGTCCAGTCACTGGGAATATATTTTGGTTCCCTACTTTCTTACTGTACAATCAGAGAAATGTAAGAGCAGGCACAATATCATTATTGATGGCACCACTAGATGGATGAGGGCCATGGGGCACAAGACTTTCCATGGACAACAAGAGAATGGACAACATAGTCAATCTCATGCAAGCAGTCATGAGCAAATATGAGCACCCGAGAGTGATCATGCTCATGAACAGTGCCTGTCTAGGCCAGTCTCGGATCAGATTGAACTTCTGAAAGGTACCCAAGAAAAATAGCTCCTAGATGCTATGGTCAGGTACCAGCCATGTTTTGTTACATGAGAACAATAGTTCCACAGGACATCATCATCCTGGAAACCTACAACAGAATTGAAACATCAAACTTCTGTAGTGGGGAATGTTCATGCCTAGGACACTACCAGACAGGGAAAAATCATGACTAATACTAGGCACCAATCATCATACTGGGCATCCTGGGATTGGTATCTGGGACTGATCATACTTGTGGCTAGTACCTGGGAATGTTTGCCAATGGATGTCATCATACTGGGCATTCCTGGGTTCCCAGACATCTGGGACTGATCAGAAACTTGTGGCTGAAGTACCGTTTGTGCCCAATGATACAGTTTGAGCTTGTGGATGGTATGGAAAGATCTGGTACCAAAATGTGCTAGTGGTACCAGAATGATCATTCTCAGTACAGGTCGAACCATCCCAGACAACTGGTGACAGGCACAGGATGGAACAATTCGTGTGCCAGTAGAGTGCAGGTCTGAAATAAGACACGTTTGTGCCCTTTATGGATGGCACTTCCAAAGAAACAGGTTTGAAAAACAAAAGGTCTAGCCAGACCTACAAAATATGGGCACTGGAAAATGTGAAGAGATCCAATGGTGAACTTATGAACAATTCAGCACAACAGAAACCCAAGAAAAAAGGTGAACTTATTGGAGAGAGGACGTATTCCTATCCCTTCCACATTCAGGGGACCAGAAAGGATCAGAGAGAGGTGGGGAGGTAGAAGAGAGGCACAAGTGAAGAGCAGAGTCTCAGAAACAATGCCCACTAAGACATCATTCATCTCTCCCACAGTTAAAAGAGAACATTCCACAGCAAGCAACAGGAACATCAGAGGGGTCGGCTGCTGATACATGGATCCCACAAGTGGGAGGAACAACAGGAAGGCTATTAGCTGAAGCTAAAAATCCCAAGACAAGGGGCTCTCTAGGCTACATAAAGTTGGTCAAAGCCCCCAGTAACCCTAGGGACATTTAAAAACATGCACAGGTGTTACAGAAGTGTGAGCACCAGGGGAATGGAATTATCAGTATGTGAATGTCCTCCAAAATCAGTTTGGACCTTCACCCAAGAAGAGCAGGAACGTAAAGGTCTTGAGAGCAACCAAAATCCCTACCATCAGCCAGGTAAAAGGGGAGAATGGCAAGGGAAGACTAAACAAGGGAAATCATAAATAACCATCTGACAGTGCTGACAAAGAGAACACTGCCAGAAGTGCACTACACAGGAAAACAGAATATATAAGAAAACATAACAGTAACACCTCAACTAGACAGATGGTTCGGGGTCTAACCTCCTGATAAGTAAGAAAATACGATACCCCACAGCCGGGGTAGCAATCATGCAAGAATTCTTTCCTCTCATTTTGCAGCATTATTTCATTGTAACTTTTGATAAAGGTAATAATAATCATCAATAACGTAGTGTAAATCCCCACATTTACACGTAAATATCTCAGTTTAGTTGTGGATTACTTGTGAATTGTCACTTTCATATCCAATCATATGTCTGCATGTCTGCTTACTCTTTCTCTCTTGCATTGTGTACCAGTATTTTATTTTAGTTTTTATAAAGTTAATATCCTTTAATAAAATGTAATTACAGTAATATAACTGTGTTAATGAAATATACTGCATTACATAATTATGCAGAGTTTCAGCTAATAATATACAAATGCCTAAGCTCAATAGCTTCACCATGTTGCAGATGGTGAAAGGATTTTGTAAATTTTTGTATGCCATACAAAATGAAAATATTGCTGCAATAAGCACTGCATTTTTCATCTAAATTAGGATGAGTGTTCATTTTATTATTAATATGGAGACACCAAAGTGAAAGTGCAAAAATGTAGTTACTCTTTTGTCAGAAAATCAGCGAACAAATGCACATACACACTTCTTATATGCCTGCATATACTGTTGCATTCACTGATGTACTAAACAGCTTGCAAGACCTTCCTCAAATATTGTCATTTTGGTACCTAAATAGAAAAAGAATCATCATAAAAATTAATGGTGTGAAACAGTGGCTATTATGCTCATGGCTAGACTAACAAAACTCAGAAACATTCCAACTTCACACTTCCTCCCAACAATCATAACCTTCAAAAGATGGTACAGTATACACAATTTGTATAACACCCCACTCCTCATTTAAAAAATATTTGTTTCACAATATTTCTCACATAAGAAAATTGTAAAAAATCTACAGTCCAATATTGTGGGACAAAAAACATGTCTAGCAGCAGCAAATGCAACAATGACAGGCAAAGTAATCCTCTAAAAACATAAGATATTGTGTAAAAGCTTTGCGTTTGATTGTGCTGACAAATGCACTGAATTATGGTAAAATTTTATATTCTAATCTTCAATATATATTTCTGTCCGAATTAACTGGCATTTTATTACATTCAGTTCCACTGAACACTGAAATGGATATTATGCTTATGTCAGAGTTAGTCAGGAATTGTACGATTAAAAGGACTTCGTATAATTTTTATATTGTCATTTTTGCATTCTTCTTGTAGATGCACTGTGTGTATTTATAAATCTATCCCCTACGGTGAATATAGTAGCACTAATAAAGAACATGTCATTCAGAAAAACTCCTTGGAAACTAAATAAATTAGATCAGTGGTCTGGTTATGACTTAATATGTTATGAATTATACTTTACAGCATGTGTGCGTCATTCTTTGAAGAAAAAAATTAAACTTTGTATGGCTGCATAGTCAATTAATTTGCCCTGATGCACATCCTTGAAAATTAACCATCTACATAAAACCTAGGAATAAAATAATTAATTTTTTACACTATAAGAATATGATAATCATTATTAAAAAAATTAACTTGGCAATACTGTAAGTGGAACACTGATTCATTCATACAAAAGAGAGAAAGTAGCAGAGCAAAAACACAACCAAGGATTGGCACAGAAAAAAATACAAGTTACATGTGTTCATTATTCAAGGTTTTAGCATATTTGCATATGCAGACATAAATGATCACATACTGGTAAGAACAGCAATTTCTTTATAAGGCAGGCAAACACATGATGGATCAGTTACCCTGAAAACAATGAACCCATGCTTTCACGTTTAAACAGGGAAGTATTGGTTGTGTTTATTTCAGCATCTGATATGTCCAATATGATTACTGTGTTATTTCACTAAGTAAGAAATAGGAATTTCATCTTTCCAGACTCAGATATACCCCATAAGTAACGAAATCCAATAATATGAAGTCGGTTTAGTTGAGGTGACAACACACACAGAATTGTTTTTATCCGAGATACAAACCTAAGTCTTCACAAGAGTTTCACTTATGTAAAGTCCACAGGCTTGCAGAAGAATAATTACTGTTCCAATCAACACATATGCTCACCCAGAAAACTTTGTTGATCTTGTATCCCTGACGCACACAAAAACCAGTAACTGAAATATAAAGCTTCTCAACTAAAGCCACAGACCCACCAACAGAGCAGTGATCACAAGTGTATGGGCAATCCAATCAAGACATACAATCAAGGAAACTGGATATGAATGTATTCTTGAATACAAAATTTTTCAATTTTAATTAGTATAGCCCAAATCAGAACAAGAATCTTTAGGATAAATAGTACCCTTTACTTAAACCAGTTTTTACTTTACTTTGTGCATAGACAATACTGTCAGGGCATCAACTTAAAACTATATTTACATATCAACTGTCAAGAAAATAGACACAGTTCATAAATGTAAGGCTGTTAGAACTATCTATAATGAAAGAATATATTATGTAAAACTTCATTTATATACCACAGCATATACAACTCAAATACAGTATATTAAAACATCACTGTTGATACGAAACATAAAATTCTTGCATCTGAAAAACTTCAAATTTACATAAAAATAACAACATCCAAGGAATTTACTGTTTTTTAACAATATACACATGCACATTTCTAATGTGAATCAACAGTTAATACATCGTATGATTATGCTGAGGACCAGTATAAGTTACACCTACACCACCTTGCAGAAGGTGAGGCTGACCTGAAGGTGCAGGTCCACTTTGAGCTACAGAATGAGCTGGTATAATGGTACCAGGCTGAAATTGCTGCATGTTATGCTGAGCTGGGAAATTGCCTCCCTGTGTGTTGGCAGTCTGAACTCCCCCGCCCGGAGAGACCGGAAGAGAAATCAAATTAGACATGTGACCAAGGGATAGGTAATAGGAAGGCATATGTCCTCCCACAGAGTGAAGATTTAGAGGAATTGGTTGCGGCTGCTCACTCCCACCCCCACCCTGGCCTGTTCCACCACCACCTGTCTGGAGATTAAGTGGCTGTTGCTGAGGTTGCTGTCCAGCAGCTGGATTGAAAGCTGCTCCTGTATGAGCATTGTTACCCAAGTGCTGCAGACCAAGGACACTTAATTGTAGGTTTGCTGGAAGAGGATGTGGATGAGGCTGTTGGCCTCCCATATAACCACCACCCATTTGAGCTGCATGACCTGTTGAAACTGCAACACCCACAGAAGATGCTGAAGCTTCATTTGGTGTTGTGGTTCTACCTGCTGAATTCTCTTGGACGCGAGGTCGGGGCCGAGATTGCTTGGTGGCTTTCTTTTTAGTAACCTGAAGAGCACCTGATGCTTCCAAACTTTTCCGAAGATCTGATAATTTTCTTTTCACAGTATTGAAGTCCATCGACTTGAATTCCTCATGGAATACTTTGAAATATAACCACGACTTGACTTTTGCATCATAGTCTTTTATCACTTTATCTGAAAAATAACATAATAATATTACTGAAAATTACATCAATGTAATTACAGACTACAGTAAACCCCCCGTATTTGCATTCTCACGTATTCACGGATTTCTCTGTGGAACGTATCTACCCATTATTTGCGGAAAATTCGCCCATTCGCGGTATTTTTCACTGGGAAATATTCACTAATTACTGTATTTTCATATCATTTTCATGACTAAATGCACTTTTTGTGATAAAACTATTAAAATACTCATGTATAAGGATTTTTAGAGAGTTTTTCTTGTGTTTAAACTATCAAAATAGGCAATTCTAAGTGTTTTTAGAGGGGTTTTAAGTATTCACGGATTTTAGCTATTCGCAGGGGGTGCGGTACGCATCCCCTGCGAATACCGGGGGTTTACTGTAATGTGCTTTTCTATTCTTTATTTCACAAAGCATATCGGAACAACCTCACTGTCCTGGTGCTGGACACTATGAACCATACCATATTCCAAACATAAATCCAAATCAACAAAAAGCAACATTCTAAAGGAATGTCTCCTTTGGGATATTACAGAGGCAATGTAATATGGGATTTTTATCTTCATTTAATATTAAATATCAACAATACTAAACTAAATTCACATGCAAGACACTGTAGTCAAGATTATATTTGTAATAGCATTATCCAGTGAATATGAAGTTTTGTTCAATAAATCAAAGCCTTCATTTCACTACAGCTAAAATGCCTGGCAACAGAAATCAAAGGATTAGTAAAATAACAAGTCTGTATATTCAAATAATAACCTCATGTGTATAATCACACAAAGGAATATGTCTCTACTTACCACTTTCTTGATCAATGGCCTCTGGCTCATATTGCTGGAGGAAACTTTTATGAAGCTTTGATATGTTAACATCTGGTCCCTGATTTTTATCAGTCTTAATAAAATCGCTACCATTTGGACCCGACAACATTTTCAAAATATGATGTTTAATTAATGTTATCAACTCTGGTGTTACCTGTGAAAATGTAACAATTAGTTTTAATTCCTGTATCACACCAAGTAGCAAACAAAGTTCATAAATTACTCAAAACTTCAAACAGCATTCATCAAAATAGGATGTGTTTAAATCCTACAGTTCCATATGACGTAGCTTCATTTTTCATGTTCTTACCTATCTGTGTTTAGTTTTATTTATACAGTATACACACATAATCTGATGTTTGACAGGACCTTGGCTGAATTAATCTGGTCATAAGAGGCTGTAATTCAATATAGAAAAAATATACAAATGTGAACTATACATAAGATTCCAGGAAAATGGATATAAAACACTAACACAAATTATGAAATACTTACCACTGTACTTAAACTACACCTTACCTTTTTGGGACGATTCTGATGGCGGCCTCTATTGTCTTTAGGAAAGAGTATATTCTGTTCATGCTTTATGCAAAGCGTTCGGATTTTCTTATCCGATATTCCATGGATATTGGCGAAAGCTTTTTTACACACCTGAAAAAAGGTACCATTATTATATTCCGTGAATATTGGCAATAGCTTTTTTACACACCTGAAAAAAGGAACCATTATGACAAAGAGTCAAGACACACAATCACTGTAAACCATCAGCAAATGTTATGTCCATAGTGTATACAGTAAAGAGTTTTACCAATACTGTTCTATTTTTCTACTTACCACATTTACTTAATCACATGTGCAACGCAAATAGCCTCTGTGAAATTCCACCGCTCATATCTTTCCTTAGCACCACCTTCCATAAACTTCCATTCACTCACAGCCTCTCATCTCACAGCTCTCATTCAAATAGGTCTAAGTTCTTCAAACTCTTCTAGTGCCCACAGGGCCTGCTGACACTATTATGAACCATTCTCTCAGGTGGAGGTGGGATGGGTGGGCAGAGAGGGGGAGGGTGGCATGTTCAAGTCATCTCCATCTCTTCATCATTACACATCATTTATATAATGTATACAAACTTCACAATATTGCTCAAAATATCATTTCTCACCGTATCCTGCCATCTCACTATTAATAGTCTTCTTTCAACTTTATTCTCAAAGAATTTCATGAAAGCTCTTTGCATCACAAAGCACTGGGAGACAGCAATGATGATGGAGATAATGCCTATCAATCACCTGCTTTGGGTACCATATTGGCTGGCAGCCATTACAAGTGATGGGGACCAGTACCAGACACAGGTGAAAGGTCACCAAACAGGTCAGCCCTCTTACCTCCAGAATTCCTGGCATGTGAACAATCACAATCATGCTCAATAACCACTTTATAACTCTCATGGGGAGAAGACTTTCAAGACAATCAGCATACAGAAAACAAGAGCAAGAGGAACAACTATACCTATGACCACATCTTTCTCAGTGTGAACAAATACTTTTTCTATGCTGCACTAAATGGTATACAAGCAAATAAAATCATACACGTGAAAATTGATGTGCAGAGCTAAGATCAAACTGTCTGGTTGGTTTCACAAAAATTACCCATGTTCAGCCATGCAAGCCACCTGAACAGTGTGCATACACTGCTTGGTTTAATGAGAATGCCAAGTGGCAACTGGCTTACTGATTAGGTGGAATAGGGGGGATGAAAGGGGTAACCAAGTCTACTGGGTATAGGTAGATAGAAAACCATGCACTGAACTGACCTCAGTCATGTGGCTTGTTCTCTCAACTGTGATCAGTTTCTTGTACTATAGAGCAGAGATGTGTTCACTCAATAGCAATTAAAGAAAGTGAGTGTTCAATGAAATGAGTGGCTAGGACTTCACTCCAATACTCACCCCACACACACACACACACACACACACACACACACACACCTGTGACTAACAGCCTTCTCTTGGGTTTTGTATTATTACAGCTTTCTCTTGTGCTATTACAGCTTTCTCTTGTACTATTACAGCTTTCTCTTGGATTTTTATTACAGCTTTATCTTGGATTCTGTATCATTACAGCTCTCTCTTGGATTTTGTAGTATTACAACTCTCATTTGGATTTTGTATTATTAAGCTTTCTCTTGGATTTTGTATTATTAAGCTTTCTCTTGGATTTTGTATTATTACAGCTCTCCTGGATTTTGTTTCATTAAGCTTTCTCTTGGAGTTTGTATTGTTACAGCTTTCTCACTGATTTTGTAGTATTACAGCTCTCTTTTTGGATTTTGTTTTACTAAGGTTTCTCTTAGATTTTATATTATTACAGTTCTCTCTCAGATTTTGTATTACAGCTCTCTTTTGGATTTTGTATTATTACAGCTTTCTCTTGGATTTTGTATTATTACTTCATTATTCATACCAATATTACTGTACAGTACTGTTAATTATTTTACGTAATTTAATAAGTTTCTTAAATTTTTACAAGAGAGAGAGAGAGAGAGAGAGAGAGAGAGAGAGAGAGAGAGAGAGAGAGAGAGAGAGAGAGAGAGAGAGAGAGAGAGAGGTATTATTGATAATATATTTAAGGAAGAGAATACTAAAACGTAATCTCTGAAGCTTTGTTGCACTTTAAAAATACATGAGCCCCTCAACTCGGTCACAACTTGTTTTAAATTATATAACAGTTGTATGCCTTCTAGTACTTTCAGAACAATTAAATTTTAGATGTCAAATTTCTGAACTTGAGATGTTAAGGAAAGTAAGTGAGAAAAAAAAAGACTTGAACATTCCTTTTACTAACCTGAATCTCTTTTCCTTTTATTCTCACATAATATTTATAAGAACAAGTCCTACGTTCTGAGACTGGTTGTCGCTTTCGTTGAATGTCATGCCTTCTAATCAAACCATAAAGGTAGGCATTTTGTTCATCATAACTGAAAAAGAATAGATAGCTAAATTATATATGTGAAGATAAATTTTACAAAATACATTGCATAATCTTATTTCCACAAATGGACTTTATATCTCGCTACACAGTTACACAGTCCTGTTTTCTAATTTCAATTTCATCAACTAATCATGTAAAATTCAACACAGACAAAAAATGGTATTTTTCAATGAACACACAATACACTGATGATTGACAAAGTATACAGATCTCTACTAAAACTATATATACATAGATATCATTAAAAGTCTGAAATGCAAAACACTGTAATGAGACCTCTTTAAAATGTACCATGAATTCACACATTCTCAACATTTTAAACATGATTTCCTTATCTTCTAGTGATTCTTGCCCACCATATGTCAGGAAATTAGCTATTTTTATTGCTGTTTTCAATAAACACTACAATATTAATTTAGAAAACACTATAGTCTATAATCAACATATTTTTTAATTACTTCTGGAGATCATGGGGTAAGATGTGGTACTGCAAAATTGGACAGGTTGTGTTAACAACTTATAAAATAATATAAAACTGAATTCAACAATACCTGAGAAATTTAAGTCTCAAAAACCTCATGCTTACTTTTTCTCAAATATTTCCTAACAGCAGAGTAGGAGAGTTATAAGTACTGTATGGAAATTTAGCAAAACGTGGCAATTCTAAAGATAAATTGCATTTTTTCATAGATATAAAACTTCAAGACTTTTATAGGCTACATGATTATTCTTGGTAGGTACTGGTTTAGTCACTGAAGCCTGTTAACCCATTGAAAGATTTTTACAAGTACAGGTACATTATACCCACTTTTTCCTTTTATATTTTCAGAAAGGCACAAATTAACTCAATACATCAATTATGGGCAAACGAGGTTATTTGAGCACGTTTCATTCTAGAGCATGAACAAGGTAACTGTACTATATTTACTACTATAGGCTATATTTACAACTAAAGTCATGTAACACCAATTTCACTAAGTACCTGGCATCAGTAGCCATGGTCATCATCATCTTTACAGGGTTAACAGTCTCCAAGTATTAGTGATTTTCTTCCTAAATAAAAGTTATTTTTTGCTAAGTATGAAGCTGCTCTCCCTATACAGTGGCAATTCTAGGACATATAATCATATATATATAGTGTATTGTGTTCATATGTAATAGCAACCTCATTCTATAATGCATGCAGACCATTATAGAGGCATGAACTGCAGTTTGAGAAACATCATCATAATCATTATTATTATTATTATTATTTTATTATTATTATTTTTATTAGTACATGCTATAAACTCTTAATAACATTGTGTGTTTGCATGTGCAAACTCACTCTCTCTGCCTGATTGGAGCTAAAGCCTGTTGTTTGCAGGTTAATTTCATCACTTAGAAGCAATAACTATGTTTAACACTAATGTAAGCCATTTTTGTTGCTGAATGCTGGTGCTACCTAAATCATTAGCCACCCAAATCCAAAAGGTCAAGGTTTGAGACTAGCCTTTCAATTTCAAACATCTAAACAAAGTCTGCACTTTGGCTAACAGTCTGAAATTATTTTTCTTCGCCACTAACGAGATAACCATCTAGAACTGTTTCTTCAACCACAAACTAGATACCCACCTGGAATTACCTTTCTTCAACCACAAAATAGATAACCATCTGTAATTATTTTTCTTCTACCAAAACATGATGAGTGCAAGTTATTAATACTACATACAAAATAGTTATTACATGTTGAAATTTTTTAATTATGCCATTATAAGGTGATTAATCAAACGAGCTCCATTAGAGAAACGAAGTTGTAGCCTCACAGTAAAACAAGAGGTACAGCTTTATGCCAGTTAGATACTGTGGTTTTACCAGACAGGCACTCCTGCTTCAACTGTCTCTCAAGGAGGAACATTTTTATTTCCTCTGGAGATGGAGCATAGGAAATTAATAGTTATTTTTATACAATAATTAATTCTCTATGCATTCCCTCTTTCTCAAGACTTCCTCTCTACACTATGGCCTATAGGCTACATGAGTATACTTTTAATTTTGTCATGACTCCATATCTGCTCAATTATTTCTAAGATAATGTACTTTTAATTTAAACTTTTCACTGCATAATTTTTGTTAGGCCTAAATGGTCTGTAATACTTCATACTTGGTTATATTTATATTTATAGTTGCATAAACACTTGCAAGTGATTTGCCTATTTAAACTCCAGGCCTTTAGCCTATGTTGCACATGAAATGAGAATATGTTTAATATGGACCTTAATCTTTAGTTATTTTTTCCATTTTCAGATTAATGGGCTAAAACAAAGAGGACTCAGCCAAATGGTCTGGGATTTGTGCTGAGAATTTATAGTAGTACTTTTTGCCATACTGTCTATTTCTAAAAGTGTCTAAACTGAAATTTTATAACATAAGAGTTCATCTAGAATTTCCATAAAGTGCTCAGCCTTCAAGGTAGCAAGTGTCCCCTCCCATACCACAAAGAGTTTCATACTTTTGTTGAAGACTTTGCTGTCGCTAGCACCCTCAACAAAGTACGGTTCTAAAAGTTAAAGGTGAACAACAGAGTACAGTTCTAAAAGTTAAAAGTGAACCAGTTGCAGTCAAATGCTGGGACATATGAAGTCATTCAGTGCTGAAACTGAAACTGACATTAAATTGGTTTGAAAGGTGTAACAGGAGGAGAACCTAACAGTTACACTATGACACAATTGTTAGATGGTGGAGGAGAGGGTTCAAAGTAAGATGGAAGAAAGAATATGAATGAAGGTACAGTAAAAGGGATGAAAGGAATTGCAGCTAGGGGGCGAAGGGACACTGCAAAAAAATCTCAAGTAATGCCTACAGTGCCCCGCATGAGGTGCACTGATAGCACTACCCCCTACGGAGAACTGTGGGGTCAAGGACCCTTCCTGGGTTAGGACTCAACACCCTCATTTATGTCAAATTAGGCTGCATCCCTGCATTCTACTTTAAACAAGGGCAAAGCAATCCCACCCCCACCCAAGTAAGAACCTAATTTTCTGGGTTAGGTTAGGTTAGGATGTATCCCTGTACTTTACTTTAGCACTTGTGGCATTCTAGGGTATCATTTCAGGCAGACAGGGGTCTCAGGGAAGCTTCAGCCAGGTAAACACCCAGCATCCAACGTTTGGGTACATCATTGTATTTCTCTCATATCTGATCCCACTAACCAAACACTCTGGTTTTCACCGGGAAGCTCCTGTTACAGTTACAAAATGGGGGATGCCAGGGGATGAATTATGGGTGAAAATGTATTTCGTACAAGAATTAATGTCAAATTCATCAGAGTTACATGAAAACTAATGGAAAACACCCAGGCTAGTCATATTTAACGTTGAACTTGATTAGGCAACAGGGCAGCCTAAACACAGTAGTTTGTCTATGCTCAAGCCTAAACGTTCTATTCAAAACATCTGGGCAATGCCTGTAACAGTCAGCAGGGCACGGCTACAATTAGGGTACGGTAGGCCTGAGGCCTACTATGCGGTGGTATACCTATTAAACAACGCGCCAAAATTGAAATCACACAAACTGTTTATTACCTGTTAAGAGAATAATATCCTCTAAAAATCATATTCCTATTTTCGTCTGACACTTGATTGTAACACTTATTTTTACAATTGCAATTCGGTCCAATAGCTCGAGGGCCTACAAGTTCACCCTTGGTATTGACATAGGCCTGGCCTGACAAAATGGCCCTTTTTCTTTTCTCTTTTTTCCAATTTTCTGGGTTTCTCGTACGTTTCTTTTTTTCTTTGGGTGATTCTTGGTGCACTGTGTTTTGTGTGGGGGGCACAAAAGTGGGTTGAGGCACCATGGAGTGGTAGAAGCTGGAAGCCATGTTGATATTTACAAATACTGAACAACGTTCGAAAGAGGTTTTTCTGAATAACATAAAAAAATTCCATAATTATATTTTGATATGATTTGATGACCTTGCTTTTTATTTATAGTAATAAAATAAATCTATACAAAATCACGATAATGTAACAGATTACTCTGTATAGGTGAAAAACATAAATTTTTAAAGGAAATTCAAATCGTCTCAAGCGAACGCATTCATCGTTCCGCCCAAAATGTGACGTCACTCGTAAAGCGAACTGTTATTGGTTGAAGGTCTGCGATCTAGAAAGTCCTTTGTTAGAGGCTGTAGGTCAATACTTGTGTTTCCCTGCTTCCCTCAAATGCGACTCGCGAGGAGAAGCTGAAAGAATAAAAAGGACATATGTTCGCTTACGATATAAACAAGACCACGTGCTTTACGCTCAGCAGCGGTTTGAAACGTTTTCTTCATTGTTATTTGCAAGAAGCATTTGCGACGAAAATCTCTGCAAAATCGCAGTACAATATCGAGAAAACTGAAAGTTGAGAATTGAGATATCTCAGGGGAAAAGGTTGATAACGAAATAAATCGTGAATCTTGCTTGAGTACAGTGGTTACTATGCTACTGTAGTTATTTGCAATTTAAGAGAGTAGTCTATTCACAAATTAGGAGTATTTCTCGGAGGCCTCGCTACGTAACCCAGACTCCTCGTTGTAGTCCTTAAATTCTTATTGAGATGAAGGGATCACAATCGGCATACACAACTCTTGGCAGAAATCCTCCAAGAATTTCGGACCCTGAAATTATATAATTTCCACACAGGAAAACAGAATAGCTTTATGGCCTTTGCAACGTCAAAATACGAAATGAAAGAAAAAATAGATGTCGGTGTACACACGGCCTGGGTATATAGTAGCTACAGCGACAAAAATACGCCAGCGACAGCTTCTGAAATAAAATGTTTCATCTGTTTATCGCGGATAGGAAAAAAATTGCTCGCCTGATAATTTTCATTTGAAATATGTGTTGTGTTCTCTGCCCCATCAAGAAGCTGCAACTAAAATACGAAACGTCATTCATTTGATAGGGCCCTTAGGAGGAACCTGGTGTTATATCTCGACTCTTAAGTGACCTAATTATTACCAAGCAATAGGAACCATGCAGGCCTGTAAGCACTGGTCATTTTCGACGAGAATTTCTAATTGTTCAACTCTGACACCCAAATTTTACTGGTTACTTAGTAAGAAATACGAATAACCATATATACACAGAAATAATACTTATGACTTGAAAAGAGCTTGTTCGTATAGGGAGAAAATAAAATAATTATATATCAAACAGCAATTTCTTGAAAATAAAATAATGATATATCAACCAGTAACCTCTTAAAAACTAAAGCATGCGTAATCTAAACAATATAAAGATAGTATCAAAAATTTATATGACTGACTCGCATCCAGGATTTGTGATTTGTTGTTGGTTTAAATTAAGATTGACAGATGTAGGTTAGGTACTTGAAGTCAGAGCACTGGATCCATAAGGCCCTCAGTGTCATGATGAAAGACTGGAAGATGATGGCCTGTGAAAAGACATGGTGAGAACTGAAAATGGAATAAGTTAAAGCTAAGGAGTTTGACACCTGTGTAAAAATAAGCCTGAGGAAAAAGATGAAAGACAATAGGCACCAGTAAGAAATCTGAGACTATCTCCATATAAAGTGTGGCAGTGTACGGATTCTTCATTGTACTTGTATACCATGCCCCAATGCATCTTGTTTATGGTGTTTTGGGGTGCGCATCTAATTTATCAATATATAATATAGATCGGTATAGGTATTGTCACGAAGTGTTCCAGTTACCTGGTTATTACACAACTAATCATAGTTCAAAAATTTACCTCACTTCAGCCAGATAACTGAACTCTCATAACAATAAAATTACGACTGAGTACTCTGAAGGCAACAGTTTTCCCTTAAAAAACTTACTAATCATGTGCGAAATCAGACTTATCAAAACAAGTGTGAGGTATCAACATTTAACCCAATAACCGTTTTCTAAGGGAAGCAGCTTTGTTGCCCCCAACTGCCAGCTAAGAGTGCGGTCAGCGAAAATTTACTTTACCCAGACTGTCAGCAAAAAGTAAAAACACAACATGGCAACCACCCTCCCTGGCGGTTATCTTTTGAGTGCTGGGGGCTACGTTAGCTTGTTTTTTTATCAGTTACTGTATCTTATTCCATATATTTTAACCCATATAAGACCGTTAACATATATACGGTCGTTCCCTTTCACCACTGTCACGTATTTATACGTCTGCTCTTTCCAGCCATGATAATAATAACAATTTATCCCTTGGCTATAGGATTATCAGCTTGGCGACATTTGGAAAATAACATTCTTAGGACCGACACGACACGTATATAGTATATATTTCACGTATGGAGTATATATATATATATATATATATATATATATATATATATATATATATATATATATATATATATATATATATATATATATATATATATATATATATATATATATATATATATATATATATGTATATATATATATGAACTCTTCCTATTTGACGTTCTAGAATCTATAAATCATAGGTTACAACAATTAGACGTTTGAATTATAGTTGTTACTGATCATCAGATTTTTATTTGACAGGCCATATAATGGTATATTCGAGCTGTTTCCAAAAGATCTTGCATTTTGTAGTCTGTGTAATCCAATCTTTGCGCTAAACCGAGGTTCCTGTTATGAATTCTTCAGTACATCATCCAGGATGCGTGTCCGTTTTCTAAATAAAAAAAAATATTAAATAAAAGTAAACTGTATGGAATTTCTAAGTCGTGTATATATATATATATATATATATATATATATATATATATATATATATATATATATATATATATATATATATATATATATTATATATATATATATATATATATATATATATATATATATATATATATATATATATATATATATATATATATATATATATATATATATGAAAGACATATTCAGGTATCCTTGGAAGGTAATGATCAGTTGTTGATTTCATATCTCCTTTCCTTCCTTCCTTCCACCTGCATCGAGTTTGGTGGGTTTGGAGGTTTAATAGGGAGGCGATGCCCTATCCCCAGATTAGTGAAGCCGACCCGGTCAGCGCGTGTCGGGCAAAAGGCTCATTCACCTTACCCGCCGCGTGACCTGCCAAAAAAAAAAAAAAACGTTAGCTCAGTTCAGCTAGGATATCCGTTTCAGATGTACATAAGCTCTCATTTTATTGTTTTAAAAGATGCCTAGTTCGTGTGCTGCATATGGATGAACTCAAAGACTCAGCAAAACCTGAAACCCATTGGTTACATTTCATCGGTAAGCATTGTGTAGGGTAAAGTATTGCACATTTGTTTTAAACCCTGGAGACATGAATAATTAAACAAACCCTATGTGAAAATTTACCTTTCATCTTTTTTTTTCGTATTCATTACAAAGACAGCGAAGACAATATGTAAATTGTGCTAGAAAACAAGCAGCACACGTCTTCATTTAATAATTAACGTAAGGAACCACGAGCATTAGTTTGAGAATGGTGCCCAAGGAGGTCCTGATTAAACCTTGATGGTGCCCCGGATTATCCCCTGTCCTTTTGACCGATTCCAATTCCTTGTTTCATAGACAATGGCGGATCTCCCTTTTGTACAGGCAACTTAAACGACTTTTACTTTCCCCATGACTTTTGACCGTCGACATGGGAATTCCGAAGTGACCATCATCAATGAAAGAAGGAACTGGAATCTTTCAAAAGGATTCGTTATGATTCCAGGCCCTAATATCAAGCCCATCAAATTCGCCGCGGGTGGGAGTACAACAACCGATCATTTCAGTCAATACCGCCTACGTAGCTACCCTACAAATTTCTATATTCGCCAGTTATCAATATCATAGTCAGACCAAAATGACCACGAACATGTTGTACGTTTTAGACGTTGCCACTTTTCCCAGATTTGATTAATAAAACCTTGACCTAAAATTGGATACCGTGTAGATGTGGCTGACACGTCGCCACACCTTTCCATGCAAGGTCTGAAACGGTAAACAGCTCGACACTTGCTCTGCGTATCTAACCGTGAAGACGCAAAATGAACTGAAATCTGAAGAACTGAAATCATACATTGAACTGCTTTGATCAAAAGGTAGGGTGAGAACGATCTAGTTTCTAATCACCTAAATAAATTATACTAATGCCCAATGTCTAGCCCAGACTCACTGAAGAAAATAAATGATACAATAAAAAAATATACTATTATTGACTCCTCAAGTGATGGCAGATTTGTAAATTAACTCGACTTTGTCCCGGAACGGTCTCTTTCTTCTGAAGAACCCGGGGGAGGGATAATTAAGATTTTATGACTGGATTAAAGAACCCCGAATTGAGGAATGCAGGCTATAACTGTAGTCAGGATTGTAAGTCAGGAAGAAGTTTGGAAACGTAGCTAATGACACCCATATTGTGTGTGCAGTGTTTCTATGTGCAACATGATTCTATATGTATAAATACACATCACATACATACACAGATATATATATATATATATATTATATATATATATATATATATATATATATATATATATATATATATATATATATATATATATATATATATATATATACTGTGTATATATATATATATATAACGTCATGTTGTTTCTGTTCATTGATCCGTATGCTAATTGTTCTTTTATAGTGTTGTCAGAATTCTCGAACGTTATGAATTATCAGTGCCAAAATTGTTAGGTTTAATTACTGTATATGACATCCAGTGTTCAAAGAAGGGTAAAGAATAATACGAAGAAAACAGTTATCTCTCTCTCTCTCTCTCTCTACAACTAAAGGGTAATTTGATTAAGAAAATGGTGATACCAATACATTTCATTATCTGTTTTTAAAGATTTCCCTTTATCGACGTAATGAAACTGCCACTGTTGTCAATTACGAAATCTTAGGCCCGGAAATTACTGGCAACTCGTTCACAATCATCATATATAGACCTCACTTTACTGTCTTTACCTTGTTAGCCCTGTTTTCGCTTTCATCATTTTCACTGTCGGATGAATTTTCAGCATTGTCTCTTCTGCAAGAATTTTGTACATAACTTTCGTTTAGATTATGGTATTTGTGTATTGTTTCATGTATAAAGGTTTGTTCATTCTAGATCTAACCCCGTGGTCTGTGACGTTCCAGAATTTATTCATATGTAACAACAATTAATTATTCGAATGCTATATATATATAAATATATATATATATATATATATATATATATATATATATATATATATATATATATATATATATGCGTGTGTGTATAGCGACATAAAGATAATATACACAGCTTCTTAAGTAATTTTATGAAATGCTAAAAGCTTATACTGATGAAATGAATTACAATTATTGCCAACTTTAGCAATTTAGAATAAATAAACAAAAAAGTTTTCGGTCGTTATTCAAAACGAAGCACATCTAGAGTTCAGTCACATGCACTGAACATAGCGTAAAGTAATAAAACAGTCAAGTGAGCACATTTTTCATATTTCAGTTGGAATAATGTCAGTAAACTACAATTACTTATCGTTTTTCATTTGCGCTAGAGCTGGAAAAGAAAAACAAAGAAGAAGGAAGCAACTCACGACCGATACTAAGTTGGATTAGATAAGATTATAGCCCTTCTACCTTCTGCGTCGAAAGACCAAAATTCCGTGTAAGAGAACGAACCAGCCCAGCTTCATGTTGTCTCACTACATAGTGATGTCACCAAGTGACTAGCGAATTTCTGCATTAGATATAGAAAATCAGGAAAATTATAATAAAAGGGGGTTCGGAGAGGAAGTGCTTTTGTTTGGATATAGTCAACAACACTTCCTCGGACCTAGAGAAAATACATTATAGAGGAGTAACCTTGAAAGGGGGGCGGGGAAAATCAATCATATGTATACGTACTAAACGCCACGGTCAAAAGATCTGCTCCCTGTATATATACGTACTAAACGGCTCAGGTAGTGTTGGTACGCTACGTATATATACTGTACATACTAAATGGTTAAAGGGTTAAACAAGAAATATACTAAAATAAAAGGGCATCACTCCATCAAACAACTAACCATCTCCCCATGTTAGGGTCACAAAAGCAGAACTGAAGGAACAAAACATGTTTATCACTATGCCTTATGCACACAATTAATCCTACCACTGGTGTTAGTAATGAAACACTATTGTAAAAACTTTAAATACAAAAATTTATTTTTAATTCAAAATTAATAAATCAAAATTCACAGTCTGAAAGGATTTACTATCACTTGAAATCAAAATTCACAACTTTACTTGAAAACACAAATTTTAACTAATTCTTTAATCAAATCACACACACTAATTTATCAAGAAATTAAATAAATCAAACAAAATTTAAACTTCAGAAATGCTTAAGGTTTGGAAAGAAAGTCTAAGTAAATTAAAATTAAATCAAGTATACAATGTTAAACCATTAAGAAACACTTAAGATGCTAAGTAAATAAATGTTAAATCACCACTAGATAAAATGTGAAAAACTAAGAGACCGCACGTTATAAAATAGGGCAGTGTTAAATTCACAAAGAACTAAACAGATAATTCAAAAAGGGTCAAACAATTCAAGTGACATTAAGAACACACTATTACTCAAGACATAAAATGAAAATGGAGTATAAATTCACTAAAGCAAAGATCCCTTAATATATTGACCTTATTATACCATGGTCATAATAAGGAAAAGTGACTTTACCTTACACAAGCTTGTGAAAACTTTCACAAAAGTACCCCAGATGCAGCTGCTCAAGATTCACCAAACAATTTTTTTGATAGGTGCCGTTGCACAATGAACACGCTGTTGTAATGTCTGTATAGATTTCACAAGAAATTTTAACAAACACTAAGGAGAGACCAGTACAAAAACCTTTACTTTTAGATGTTACAAGTTTAAAACTGCTGATATATATATATATACCAAACAATATATTTTTGATAGTATGTGCCGTGCATATATATATATATATATATATATATATATATATATATATATATATATATATATAACACGGACTGTTGTAATGTCTGTCCTCATTATCAATGATAATTGGACTGTTTGTCCAAGAAATTTGTAACTTTTGAATAAAAACTATTAGAGACCATCCAGTTTGAATGACCTTTAGTAACTTACTAATGCACAGAACAATTGTTTGTGATAAACTTAATATATATATATATATATATATATATATATATATATATATATATATATATATATATATATATATGTATGTATGTATGTATATATGCATATATATATATATATATATATATATATATATATATATATATATATATATATATATATATATATATATATATATATACATATATATATATATATATATATATATATATATATATATATATATATATATATATATATATATAGAGAGAGAGAGAGAGAGAGAGAGAGAGAGAGAGAGAGAGAGATTACAATTAATGTAACAAGCACAGTCTGGTCTTACAATGAAATGAATCTTATCTCCAATCAAAGAGCAAAACTTTCATGGAACATTCTAGAAAAGAAATATGACGTCACTTCCTGTGACATGAGACCTGATCAGAACAATACTGACTTGAACAGAAAATTGTATTGGACAAAGAAATAAAGGCGGACGATACGCGACCAATGCAGCACACAGCTGGATAGTCATAATTGGCATGTTATGAAACTCAAAGAGCTCGCAAGCCTTTCCTTATCATAACTGATGAAATCCGAATCAAAACACAACATTCGAAGTCACAAGTACAGAACACGTGTTGCTGGGAGATAAAATGCGTGAATACATATTATGCTATTATTAAAGGCGTACTATTAATTCCTGTGAAATCTTACATACTCTATATACGATATTTCAAAAATTATCATCACTTCATGTACCCAAAGAGGAAGATCTGTTATTAGAGAGATGGTTACGCTTACATTTATGAAATCAATACATCAATTAAATTCAACCGGAAGTGGCTGCTCGATTGATTTATTAACTTGAGGCTGTCGACGCTAGCACTTGGGGACCTATGGTCATTAAGAGCCTAAGACAGCAGTTGGGCAGCAAGAAGAATAGATCCAGAAAATAAAGGAGATTAAATACCAAGATCTAAAGGTGGAACTGGGAGAAAACCCACAGTTGCACTAAGAAGTAATAGTTAGAGGTGTTGAACAGCATGACTGAAGAAAGGAAGTCGGAATGGAAGTAAAGTAAAAGGCTAAAAAGTTGGTGTAGCTAGGGGTTGAAGGGGAGCTACATACATCCTTCAGTAGTGCTTACAGTGCATCAGTTGGGCCGCACTGGCAGCGCTACTCCCTTACGGGGAACTGGAAATGGTGGTGAATTATTTGCAAAATTAAAAATTTACTTGATCAATTACTTTCTGGCAGGCGATTCACTTGTTTGAATCTTAATGCACTCGGAGCATGTAAAAGTCCAACAGGGAATTATATGTCCAGCCTTAACAGATGACTTCCTGAAGATTTAAAATTCCCAGAACACATCCTAAGTTCTTTGTCTAGAAAAGAATCTGCTGATCATAGAGAAACACGAGATAGAATCATACACTTAACTCTAGTAATCTATAACTGATAGCCTACAGTAATTGTTGTATATATTATCGTTGGTCTGTCCGGAATCCATGTTGCAGAACAAATTTTTTCAATACATTTAAAGCATTTTTACTTTGAGTTTTTATATGGGTAATACTGCGAACACTTTCTACCCGAGATATACATGAAAGGTTCTTGAAATGTTGCAGTTTAGCATAGCCTATATCTATGGGGAGGTCTGCTATCCTAATTCATTTCATGACCATTCTTCCGATTCTTGTTTTTTTTAACAAAATATAATGGATTTTGTTTTTTTCTCAATGAACTGAAATCCTGTTTATGAAGAACAGGTATCCACTTTCATTACCCGGTTAATGAGGTCACATAAGTTATTTGCTGTCATCAGCATTACCTTTGTGGGTTCTGAATTTAAAAATTATAATTTGAGTTGTATTTTGATTGTTCTCTAGATATTTCATTTATTTTGTATTTGGCTTGGGATTCCGAAACGACTTGTTTCTAATTCCCTTTCTAGGGATTTTTCTATAAATTTATTTAAAATGTGACATATGTTTCCTTTTTCGAGAAATTCTTTAGTTCTATGCTGTAAAAAATGTCTGATCATCTTTATTAGGCAATCTTACTTGGTCTCAGAAAAACAGATGGTGTTGGTGCTCTGCCATTTCTTTCTTTTGCAAGTGAACGTCAGGGTTTAATCTTCTGTCGCTGGATTTCCATTTAGTCTTTCACATGGACAGTGTCCACTGTCATTATCAGTACTTTGTTCCTTAATTTCCGTTTTCTAGTATGCTTTTGTTCTATTTTCTTTGAAATGGTTCACATCAATCTTTAAAGAATATTATGGTGAATATCTTTTATAATAGCAGTGCGCTCGAACGGATTTTCTTTTGCCTCTTATTTTCATTAACTTTTGTTTCCTTATGCTACTGCAGTTCAGGAGGCAGGACTGTTTTTTTCTGGTCACTATTCATTAGCAGTTTCAGCCTTAGATTTGCCATGGTGGAATGAAATGCATATAAAACTTTAGGCCAACCGCTGGGACCTATGATGTCATTCAGCTCTGAAAGAAATTGAGAGGAAAAAGGTTCAAACAGTGTAACAGGTACTACACCTCGCTGTTACACTGCGAAACAGTACTTAGGAGATAGATACAGTAGATAGATTTATAGATTTTAGGCATACAAGCCAAGCACTGGGGCAACCAAGGCCATTCAGCGCTGAAACGGAAACTGACAGTGAAAAGGTTTGAAAGGTGCAACAGGAGGAAAACCTCGCAATTGCACTATGAATCAATTGTTAAGAAGGGTGGACAATAAGATGGTACAAAGAGGAATATGAACAGAAAGTTACAGCAAAAGGAGATACAGAAGCAGCCGCAGCTAGGGGCCGAAGGACGCTGCAAAGAACCTTGGTAATGCCTACACTGAACTGCACGAGTTGGGTTGACAGCACTATCTTCCTACAGAGTAGTTAGGAGAGTTGAAAGTAAGATGAAGAATGAGACTAAGAAATTTTCTTTGGTTGTTTCTTGTCAATCAATCTTTTGTTCCCATTTGAAAAAAACAACAAACGATGTTTCTTAAACCAATCATTGTCAATTACTCACAAATTCATTTTCTAAGTTGGCTAAAGATATCACTTCATCTGCCTTCAGTACTGAAACTGTTAATCACCTGTCAGGACCAAATGTTTTCAGAATGTATAAGAGGGTTTGATTTAAAATCCTCTCTTCCTTCCTTTTTTGTTAATTTGTCTTTTTCACTGGGTATGACTCAACAGTAATGAAACTAGAAGATCATTTTATATTTACTTATAATGCAAAGTATACCTGTTCACCCAGGCTAGACTGCCCTTAACAGAGGCCCTACGAGGGAAAGTTAGTTAGTTATAAATGATTTGTTTAACCAGACGAGGGAAAGGAGCAGTATTATTACTTTCGTATAATTAGTTGCCCCAGGAGATTTTGTGAATATACACCTTTCCCTCAGTGTTTTAAGGGTTGCCAGTCTGTTGAAATTGGACTCAGCAGAGGGCAAGGCTTGACAAGATTAGCTTCTACTTATTCAACCACATTGAGGTACTACACCTGATGAAGGCTTGCCATCCAAATTCGTAAACTACATAAAACAGCGTGCTATTAAAGTCTCATAATTTTCATTCTATCAAGTTTAGTAGTTAACCCTTATAAGACAAGTCAGTACAAGTCAGGAGACAAAAAGCACAAGTAACTGAATACAATTGCAATAGATGGATATCTAAACTGTTCCTAACATGGACATATAAATTGAGTCAACTTTCAATATGGTGACTTAAACTTACCCAAGGCAAAAAAATTTACCATCAATATTAATTCAGTGGAGGTGAACTTATAGTGAGCAATGTCACCAAAATTAACAATAATAACTATAAAATACAATCAATCTCTAGCAACTAAAACACAATTTTGTAACACATCACGACCACCACTTCTAGTAGTTATTGGAAAGAAAGCTTTCTACTGAAGGGTGGTGGAATTATCCATTTTTCCTGTGTATAACTTTTCATCTTTCAAACAGCAAGCTACCACCTTCTTGTATTAGAACCAATCAGCTTTTGCACCAAATAGAGTGAGTTGTAAAGCCAAACCAGTCCTACACAGGCAAAAATGTGGGTTTAAATAAAAAACACTTCAAGTTCAATATTTACATTAATATACAGTACAGTATACAAATAATTTGTTATAATTATTGGTTGATCTATCATAATTCCTTAAAAAAGGTCACATACCCCTCAAAATGTCCAAAAGTGCATCAGTTCACACAAAAATAACCTGTTAACTAAAGATGGCTCACGTCACACCCTACAACAAATTGTACTCTTGATCATATCTCTTGACGAGTAATGTTTACAGACTTCATAATTTCAGTCTTGGCCTTACATAAAAATAATTACTGTAGCTTAATAATGTTAAAATTACTTTGTGAATCCAATTAACTCTATTTTTCTGGGACAATACAAATGAACCTAATTACGCCTTCAAAGTCTTCTCTATACTGCTTCTTTTGTGTTGGGGAAAGAAAGTACAAAAGACACCACTGAAGCAAGTAATATTTTCTTTCAGGCCATGTATTAATACAAAGGTGTCTTCAACAATTTACTGTGTGCACAAGAACCCTTCTTATTTAGGTTATGAAAAAATTACTACAATCCCTATTGCTTATTACCTGTCCACTCTCCAAATTCTCATAGGTCTTTCAAAGCACAACATATTTAAAACGAGCTTCCATACATTAATTGCTGCCAGCAGCTTATCTCTAGTAATTTCACAACCATAAGTAGATTCAGCAAACATGAAACTATCACATTAATAGTAAATAAAATAAAGATGACAAAATGGCTCAACAGCCATGAACAAAAGACAACTAAAAATACAAATCTTGGCCACGAATTGTGTTACCTGGAATGGAAAAAATATTTCCAAATGACACCTGCTGTATATATGACTATACTTAATCCTAGCAAATATTTTTCAATATCAAAATATATCTATATACATGTACAGTACATGTGAAGAACATTAATAAATGCTAAACAATTTTGAAAAAACGAAAATAGCAGTGACAAGAAAATAATGAAATTAGAACCACGTGATACTAGGCGTAAAGGACAGTTGAAGAATTTTGAGGAAGTACAATAGCCTACTAGAACCCATATGAATTTACCACAAAAAAAAGTATTCATTAAACTTCCAGTGCTACAGCCTGCAAAAGAATATGTACAGGAAAAGAAAAAATAAAAATTGCTAGTGGTGACACAAAGCAGTTTTCAGATCTGTTTGAGCAGATATAGCACCATTAAGCTTTTATACTTTGCATTTGCCTGATTATCCTGTTGTAAATGAATCAAAATTGGGCAGCAAAGGTAAATTAAATATGGCAAAAGAGAGCTACTACAAAATGGTAGGTTCTGTACCAGCAAAAATGCCCTTCCCAACAACATATTTTATTATTTTTCCCTTGTCTCACAGCATACTGCTCTTTTCTACTTACAATAAGTACCATATGCAATTCACTAGGAGGATGAAACAATAAAGAAAAAACTTAAGGGTGCTGACTTTGACTACAATTCAATGCTGTTGCCTTTAAAGATGACCCTACACAATACACTGGATCACTGTCAATCATTATTTTGTTTATCAGATAACCCAGTGTATTACACAGTAACCATAATTATGGCTGAGCTATGTCATGCTAATAATCTTTGAAGTGCATAGAAAGAGAGAGAGAGTACTTATCTAACAGCAGTTTGCGAGTTACCTGCATACATTTAACGTTTATGTAAACAATGCTCCCTAGTATATGCTGTCTTGTAATAAAAAACAACACAGGCTGTGCTGTGAAAAGTTCAAATAATAATTTGTCATTCAAGAGAAACGTGCTACAAATATTGAGCTATCTCGGCTGACTTACAAAAAAACTTATAAAAAACACAGGAGAAAATTCCAAACTACATATTGTATCTGACTGACCCGTACATGAATCCAAAGAGTAGCCATGAACTATCACTTTTCTCATTTCAATAATTCATAAGAAAAGCACTTTGAAAATCACAATCTTTATTAGTACATAACAAAATATTTATCCTCAACAATCCTTGGCAACTCCATTATAAGCAGAGGCTGACAGAGAAATTGAGGAAGAGACAACTGGAACAAAGGCATAGATCCTTCTAATGCCAAAAAACGTCTTGGAAATTAGTTGATAAATTTTAGTCTTCCCAGCAAAAAGGCAAGAATATCCCTTTTTATTACATAAAACAAATACAAAATTTATGAACAAATGATAGACAAAAATTATTAACATGATGAAGAATAAGTACACACTGAACTAAAACATAAATGGATGATCAGAGTGAGCTCAAATAAATTTCACCTTTCCTTGTGCTACTCTAAGTGTTACAATACTTGAAGTTTTTGATCAGTAATGACTCTCACAATGTGCTATATTTCTGCTACTCTAGTGCAAATGTACTGTCAGCAAAACAGTTCTATGTACAGAACTTATTTTCATCAGTAAGTAGATATGATCTTAATGGCAAACAATTCATTTGCTCCATGCTAATTCTTCTTGAATCTGGATACACTGCTAACAGATAACTAATTAAAAGGCAACCCAACAATAAAAATATAAAATATAGATGCTTGATTGCAACCATAGAATATTTCTAAAGTCAATTTCTGGTTTTTAGAGGAAGATTAGGAACTGTACTTCACGAATACAGTACAGTAATACAATCTTTTCCTTTGGAGTTCAATTTTAGATTCTGAGTTTCCTTCCAACAAAAAGATAACAAAGCTAAGAGCTCATCAATTAAATGCAATAAAGAAAATTTTTATAATAAACATCCTACACAGACCATATTTTCACAGTAAAAATCTGGACAATATTGAAAAGTTAGGAACTGTAATGATAACATTTCATTATCAGGAATGAGAAAAACATTCTAAACTCTTCAGTTCATCCCTACATTCTCATTAACCTTCAACTAAATGAGAATAAACAAACTGACAGGAGAATAATTAAAATGCAACCTGGCACAATGGATATTTCTGGACACTATACATTACATACAAAATCTATCACTGTATCTTACATCTTTTTTATTCACTATATGAAATAAGGCAAGAAAAGAAAGCATTTAAGTAAAAAAAAAAAAAAAATAATATACTGAATAACATGGGCATAAGAGCTTTGAATTATAACAACTATCAGAACCATCTAGGAAGAAGTAAAGATACAGTGAAATCAAAGTTAAAATAACGAAATTTTGTGTTTCTCTGTTCTTTCCATACTTTGTTTTCCTGTCTTCTGGAAAAACTTTGTAATTCAATATTAGTTAACATTTTATTTCAATTTTTTATTTTCACTTTAATTTCACTAATACATCTTTGTTATTATGTACAATAGCAGTGGTTTTCTTGAGCAACAAAATCATTGTAATAAGAAAGTAACCAAAGATGCTCTTCTTCATGTATCAAAATACATTAACAAAAAATCACCAGGATTTCATTAGGGTAACATACTATTTTGAAGATGAAGCAATGTGCAAAATAATGGATAAAGAACTTCAGCAAAAGAATACCATATTATGGGAAAAATAATGACCAATAATGATGAAAGATAACTGTTCATCCTTGACTAAAGGCATGGCAAAGGCATTTCAAAACAATGAGCAACTAAACCAAAGAAAAGTGATGCCTTCATATCCAACCCAAAAGGAAACTAATGTGACTTTCAACAAGTCAAAACAGTACATAATGAAGCCGGTTATGAAAAATTTAAATCTTCTTAATGCAACATTAACTTCTTCATACAACTTATTATTGTACTTATAATTAGCCATTTTTGTCGTCATAAAATCTTCCCAGACGCGTTAGTCCTTAATAAAATGTAAAGAAATAAATGGAAATCAGCTGGTAATATTACAAATGGATGGAAAATCCCACGGTCTCAGGTCACTATCAGTCTCATTATATCTGCATTTCAGTCTCTGGCAATGTGCCTACATCCAAGATTGGAAATTCCCAGATTCCTCATCACTGTTCTAATGGCTGTGCTGTCAGTCTTATCAGGTAGCTCTCTGTACATTCTCTCTAGGAATCAGTGGCCACAAAAACATACTTCTTTGCAAATTAAAGTAAGTTAACTTCTCGAAAGTTACGTCCCCCTTTTAAAGACAGTTATCAGGAGAGTGAGAAATAAGGGTTAACCACAGAAAGAACATTTTCTTTGCCTTGGAGGCATCTGCTGAAACTTTGGCACCCTTAAAAAGCACTGGTTTCACCCAAGGCAAACTCCTGTCAGTTCCAAAGCTGTGGAGGTTGCTGAAGGGAGATGAAAAGAATGTGCTGCTAACTACTTGGCCATGGCTTCAGTAACAAAAGGTGGACATCCAGTCACTTTGCAAGCAAATATCCACACAGAAAATGAGAACTGACCATTGAAATAGTATTCACTTAACCTTGGGGACATTCTCTGACACATTGGCACCCTTAAAGAGGCAGCCATTGTCTGGTCCAAGGTAAATTTCTGTCAGTTTGCTATGCCAAGGAACTTCCTTAAATGTCCCATCCTATCATCCACTATCCACTTCTGAAACTAAATGTCATGCCTTCATACTCAAAGGTGGACATAGGAACTGTGTAGAACATCCAGTCACTTGTAAAGTGTCTCAGCCACAAGTCTAAAAGCCAGAAAATTTAATGAAATGTCATGGGCTTCTTGTAGCCCTCCTAAATGCTCTTCCCTTCATAAGTTTCTAGATGTTCACAATTCTTGGTGTGATGGCACTGGCTGTAGGAGACAGCTCAAAGAACAGGAATAAATCTTCTTACCTGGTTGGATCCATCTTAAGTGCTCAGCCGTCTCTCCAGATTAAAGATGTCCTAACACAATGTTGAAGTGAATGACTAACAGGAAAAGCATTTGTGGTGTACATGGAAAAGAGAAAGGGAATAAAAAGCATGTCCACACCTGATCCACTGTACAAGTATGGTCATCACTACCTTCTGGAGTTCCTTTATCTGTAACAGCATGCTGAATCTACACTGAACATCTCAAAGAAGCACTGGGTGCTATGAAGACTTCTCTTTTCTGTGGCTCCTTCCAAAAAGTGCTTAGTTTACTGCTACTAAACTCTAGTCAAATTTCCCCTGGTCAAGGCTTGAGCAGTCATTGTAATGAAACTGGTCTTGTAAGTTCAATCACCTCTGTCAACTAGAGCTGCTTGGGTCACAGTCATCAGAAGCACTAATCATTAGAGTAGGAGTGGCTCTGGTCATTGAAGCAGCACTAGTCATGAAGGGAAAATGATGGTTCTGGTCATTGCAACAGCACTATTCATGAAGGAGGGAATGGCTCTGAACATCAGAGCAGCACTGATCATGAAAGGGGGGAGGGGACCAACTCTGGTTGTGGCTGTAGCCACACTCCCAGTATTTTGAGTAACACTGGTTATCAAAACAAAGCAAGTCTTGTCATGGTTCCTATCACCAGAATGGCACTTCATAAAAGCAAGTACTACAGTATTCTGTTGCATTTCATCTGACAACAATGAGCACCTTTGGAGTCTCCTTTAACAAGTAACATAAGTTCTGAGAGGCTATTCAATTACTGTTTAAATTGCTCTACTTCCACATTTGCTTCTGCAAGTTGCTAAATTGCTCTCCTTCCACATCTGCTTCTGCAAGTTGCTAAGGCAATGGGAGAGGCACTAGATATCAACCTGGTCACAGCAGGAGCACAGGCTTATACTACATACCTCAGCAGGAGCAGAGGAAAAGGAAAGGGGAGCAAGAGCAGTACTGGGTGACAACTCGGGCACAGAGGAGAATCCTAAAATAAATCACAGATAAAGGTGGTCTTGATGACAAGCTACAGACTGGGGCCAAATATTCACATGCTGGAGAGTAACAAAACTGTGTTGCATTGCTCTTTGGGCACCTTCACTTTGTATTGAAAACCTTACTACTTTACCAATAAATCTCTGCACAAAAGGATAGTGTATTTGGAAAAACACTATTGACCTTGATATCTATTACACACTTGATATGGTCTAATTCAATGCCTGACATATGGGCATTGCAAGCTTTACTTAGCAATGAAGGACACCCTCACTAAGGAATCCTATGCTGAGCAAGAAAAGATGAAAGTGAATAAATACAAGTACAATAATGCACAAAATATGCAGCACACCAAAAATGTAAATGTTTGAGAGACCATGTACTATAGAACAGCAAGAGACCATGTACTATAGAACAGCAAAAGGTACATAGTGCAGCAGTAATAAACTCATTAACAAACAAATATCAACGACATTGGTCATTAACCCCCAAAATAAAAATAAATACATCCAAGAGTGAGGGCTAAAAGAAAACAATGCAAACTTATGCCTAAGCAACTAATCTTATAAACTAAGCAAAAACTCTATCTATTAGAGAATCAAATAAGATACTAAATACCCTAACCATTAACTAACAAGCTCAAACTTACTTACACCAAAATGACTCAAATTTACCAAATATTTACATGGAATGCAATATGTGCAAACCTAACCCTACACCTGAAGCCAGTACTAAAAAATTCTTAGTAAACATCTACGCACATTGGTGGAAAAGACCAAATCCAGTTTTCTGCATTCCATTTACAGAAATCAAGGAAAAGTACTAATCACCTGATCACATGGCTGAAAAACATAAATCACAATTGAAATAAAGAAGGAAATCAAAGAATAATTTACTCTATTGCAGACATGTAGATAACACGACCGATGGCTACCTGAGACTGGGATCCTCTCATTCATGCACAGTACTACCATATCACTTCTATTTTTCTTGCTTTAGGAGGGACTATATCATCTGTGGCTATTTTATTATCATGTAAAGACTATTTATAAGTAATGCCCTTGTGGTGAAGCAAATGAATATTTGAAGAAAAATTCATATTAAAACTGCTTAAATATATATAAAATAACTAAAGGTAAAATATTCTAAATTGTGACATTACCATCTACATAGAAGCAACACATACAATTACAAATGTTCACAAGAATTCAGATACTTGATATCATTTCTGACCTTCAACAACATAGTAGAGAGATTATCTGAATGCTGAAAAGTGAAGGCTAATCCTCAGAGATCTTTTGAAAAACATTTATTTATTTTAAAGCTACAGAAATGTCACACTGAAATCTCAAAAAATTTCATGGCAAAGACATACTGATCTTTCGTATGAGTCTTGGATCCTTTTCAAGGTATATATAGGCAAAATGCATAAACAACCAAAGCAAAAAGTTGTCTTACATCCAACAAGATTTCCAGTTTACTTGGGCTTTGCTGAACTATCAGGCAGGTATGAAGTTAACTGTAGTTAACAGAACAGTCCCAAGAACATCAAGCTGCAAGGCTGATTGCAATAATTAATACTGTACTAATAATTACATAGAGTAGTGAAGTCATCAATCACTGACTTTACAGCTTTCGAACTTGTAGTCTTCTAATATTATGGTGTTTCTGTTATCAAAAACGTACATGATCCACTAATTAATGATCTATTTAAAGTATTATCTTTGGAGTCATAGCAGTCTTTCTAATAATGGCTTGATTTGTGGAGAAAACCACAAAAAGAAGAAGGCTCTTTAATGAATTAAAGAGAATTCATCAGTGAAAACATACGAATTTGCCTTTCATGCGAAACACACCATAAAATCCATTTTCCCTTAAAATATTTTTGAAGCACAAAAGGCTGTTAAATTTTAGAAAATGTTTTATGAAACAAGATCCTTGCCTGTCTGTAATTTCAAGATTTGTCATGATTCTGAAAAATTAATAAGAACCCTACTGCATTCCTCTCTAAAACTGAACATGTTCATGACAGACTAAAGCAACAGTATAACTTTGAGCTTATTATACACCAAATCACCACCTGAATAAACAGATAAAATCATAATTAAAACTTGGTAAAAAGAATATGAGGTTTTGTTTCTACACATCACACAGCAGTCAGTGCACTTACAAAAACCTTCAACAAATATTTCCAGAAACCTCCATTTTTTAGAGCTAAAAATACCGTTAAATATTTGAATACACTTTCTTGAAGAAACTTATGAGTATGAAGAAGAACCATAACAAATTTTCAAAATACTATGAAAAGGCAGAGGAAAGATAAAACTTACAAATTATACTGTGCTTCTACTACCAATATTATAAAGGATAACCATGAAAATAAAATTCACCATAAGTTACTCTGGACAACCATAGTTCTAAATTATGGTGGTTACATACCTCTGGAGTTCAGCTGCCCACCTGAAGGTTTTGCCATACTTAACATAAATTAAAGAGTATAGGAATCGGAGAAACTTAAAAATGACAGACGTTAAGTAAACCTCCACCAGATCTTTTAATAGGTGGATGCAAAAGCTATTTTACTTCATACCTTTTCTATTCCACAGAAGAAAAGTTGAGTGTCTCTAAAATACTACTGAAATTAATTTCCTGATGCAGGCACACTCGAGTCATTAATAAATACCAGCTCAAGAAACCAAATCATAAGCTTGTAGACTTGTCCTGAACAAACAAATCCAAACAAAGAGTTACATCCCAACAGAATTGTCTGATGGTCACACAACCATGAAAAATGATTAAATGCAATTACAACATGGTTAAGCACAATCTATCCCAAGAAACCAAAACTTGTCAAAACTTAGAAAGTAAGTTGCTTCAACCACAAATATAATAGTCATAAAATTCATGACACATATATACCATAAATCAGAATAACAACATATCTGAAAGATACTAGCAAAAGCTTGAAGAATGGAAAAAACAAAACATAAGACACTGGAATTGGTAGTACAATCTACAGTGCATGAGAACTATTTAGGAACTGGTTTGTATATAGTAGAAAATTTACAGTAGTCTCATAAGACAGTAAACATTAAGATAGGATCTCTGAAATTTTCCAAAACCTGAATACTTTTCACCATTCTACCAACACAACCTACTCGGTTATGGCAATTAGTACAGGTTACAGCTATACACTTCAAGATTTGAAAAAATTAACTGTACATTTTACAGTACAATTACACAAGTTAACCTTCTGAATGACTATGTATTCATTGAGATTTAGTATAACTACTACAAAAATTACTTGCCCAGGTACTAGGAAACAAATTCCTGTAATCACAGTAACCAAGAAAAATATGATTATGGCATTCAGTTAAGGGGATGACAAGACAAAACACTGAAGATAGTGATCTTCAGTTGTAAAAACTAAGCAATTTGATAAAATCATATATCTTTGTTCTTACAGGCCATTTCCAATTACACTGCTGGAGCACAAACATACTATTCATTGTCACACAGCTGCTCTCTACATCAATGTACTCTAACAGCACCTATGATATGTTTCAAATACAAAGAAGTAGGATCAAGACAAACATACCTTAAGTACAGTCAAAGCTCTTTCCTACATATGGATTAGGACGGACTCAAATCTTGAAAAACCAAAATGTAGCAGTGTGAAGTTACATGAGGAAGGGAGAAAACAGAAAGAAATATATCCATAAAATCACAGAAAGAACTTCTGACATCGAGCCTAATACCACTAGTTATACAAAAGACAATGGAACATTTGCTGGACCCCAGATACAATTGCACAAAAGTCTGTTGTCCAACTTACAAGGATTCCTGGCGTCAGAAAAGCTTGCAACCCAAAAATTTACCCATAGCAATCTCTGCGATCATAACTATATAATGTAAGCCTATATAAAAAAAAAAATTCCAAAGCTGTCAATAGTAAATTCATACAAACATAAAATAATAATTGGCAGCATAATTAGAGGAAAACAGATTGACATCATAAGCACTTATGCCCTATACTCATGATCTGTGAACCAAATATAAATGAGCCTTGACTGAACTACCAATTTTTCTTAGTGTAAAAATCATCTATAAAATTTCAGACCCTCTGTTTATAATAGCCATTAATTTAGTGATGCACATATTTTTCAAATGGAGTAATACTGGATTGTCTCCAATATTTTAAAATACCTTTAAATATATCTGGTTTTCTGTTTCTCTTGTTCTATCAAGATTATATCTATCACACTGATCAATGCCCTACTCTGGAGAGTTTCCCTAGGTAGTTAACCGTAAGTCTCCTAAAATACCACTTTTCATAAGTTTGAGTTCATCTTCTTATCCATTTGTATTTATTCTAATGCTGACATATTGACCACAAAATAAAATGACAATGCATGAATTTCCATAAAAATGGTTTATTTTGATCACTGCTGGAGTTTTTAAAAGGCAAGTTACCTACCCTTAATATGGCCAAAAAATATATGTTTTATAATGCAATCTGACAAAAATACACAATTGTAACCATACTGAATTCTGTATAACAGAAATCCTTCATACAGCATGGCAAAAAGTTATAAACATCATCAATTATATACACATCTATGTAACAAAAAATAAAATAGCTCAAAAATTCCTGCATATTCAGTAAGACCACATGCAAATTATGCCTACATTTAACCCTTGACTAACAAGAAAGAGATTAACCAAGTCACGAGAGAAACATTTTTCAAAAGATCTGTTCGACCTGTTCATTACTTACATCACAACTACTGGTTTCCTCTGATATCAGCTAATACCTTTCTTGGAAAGTGGAGGTAATGGCACTTTAGCACACAATTGAAAAAAGCACAAAAGTACTGCATAGAATTCACTGATCACAAAATGTAATTTACTTTTAAAAACGAAAGGTCTTTGTCCATGGGTAATCAACTTACATTTTAAACTAAAAATATCAGCAATAACCATTGTCAATACAATGATTAGAAGTGTAATAATAAAACAATACTATAATATTTCAATCCATCACAGATATTTGGACATCCACCTGAATTTTAAAGTCAACAATATGCTCTCAGAGTATTCTAAATAAGAAAAAATTCCATCCTTACGGGAAGCCCACATTTAAAGGATAGTAATTTTTTGATAATTTGGCTTTTCTTGTTAAGCAACTTATCTTAAGAATAATAATAATACAAGTTACTTTCAAAACACAGTAAAATGAAATACCTAAATACTATATATCAAATAGGTACATCAACTGTACTAATATCAAAGATTTAATCTAGTTGTAATATACTATTTATGATTCTCAAAAAATAAAAAATTCATTTGGGTTTACATGAACTGTATTTTATATCTTACTGGTGCAGTAAAAACAACAGCTCGGCCCCAAAGTCCCACCAAAATACATTGTTCATTTATGGCCACTAACCTTATCTGTACCACTTAGCACATTGAAGGGCTTCTGCATTTTCTATCCACTTAAGCACAACCAAAAACAAGAAAAAAAGTACCATTATAAATCACTCAAAAGGGAATTCCCTTCACAGTTTAGCACAAAACAGTCCATTGACATGACTTTTGACAAGAATTCAACCTTTCATGATGACTGGAAAAACACGACAACGCGTAATACCCATAATGATGTATGAGCATGATGTCTACTATTTCTATTGTGTTGAAACTGGTAAAGTAGCTTCCCTGTAGATATCCTGCGAGTTATTTTCAGTGGTGTGGAGAGGATGCTGTTGCACATTTGAACTAAGATCGCAAGTTGAAAATGGCTGGGAAGATGCAGATGTGCAAGGAACTGGGTTTGGGGAAGTTTCAACACCTGGACCTTTCTGATGCTCAGTTGTTCTTGTTGGAATGGAACAGTTCATGATCTGATGCTGATATAATGGTTGTGTGAGCGTAACAGGTGACTGATGCTGTGTGGTGGAAGACAACTGTGATACTGGAACTGGGGGATGATGAGCATGTGGAAAATGCTGAGGAGGAAGTTGAGGGACTGAATTGGGTGTTAAATACGGATGCTGAGGTTGTGAAGTAAATGATGGAGGAAAGTTCACTTGTCTAGATGAAGTCAATGAATTACTTTGTGCCATGGACCAAGTATACTGGTACGTGCCAACTAAAGCTGGCATGCGAGTGTAAGGAGAATACTGATGGTTTCTATGTTGCGCTGGCACAGAGGACGGGTAGTGGGTGGGGCTAGGGGCCACCTTGCCTCACTGATACATAGTATGCTGATTAAAACCCCCTGGAATGCCTTGCTGCTGCTGCAACATATTCTGCTGAAACTGTTGCTGGTGATTATGTTGAGGTGTGGACATAGGGAGAGGTAACATAGGCCCTAAAGATACGTAATACGGATTATGTAAGTTTAGCGGTAGTGGAGGGGCAGCTGCCGGAGGAGCTGCAGTAGCTCCAGGGGGTTGATGGGGAGGTGGAGGTTGCATTGTTGGTTGTCCTTGATGATTAGTTTGTAAATTTAAAGGTTGTTGTTGAGCAGGTGGAGGCTGCTGCTGCTGACCTAAACCAAACAACAAATTTGGCTGTGCTTGCTGAGTCATATATGTTGCTAAAGAGTTGTGTAAGGTAGATGTTGCTCCCATTGCAGCCATTGAGGAAACTGGTGCAGATGAGCCATCTACCCCTAGGTTCATTAAATTTGGCTGTGGAAAAGTGAAAGAAAATACTTAATCCTTAAAATACTTTACTAAACACCTGAAATTAAGGAGCCCACTATTTATATATTCTATTCAATTTTACTGTTACACTGAAAGCTCCTAATTTTACTTTTAAAAAACTTTAGATGCACAGATAAAAGTTCTTAAACACTAGCTTCCCCTACTTTCCAAATGTCTGCAAATCATTTCTTTAAACTTTACCAATATCCACTGAATCTTTTGCTTTTTAATACTTGCAACACTTTTGTTACTGGATGAGTGTTAACATATATCTATAACTTAGATAACAAATAATTCCAAATCCCAGTGAACTCTTGGTGCATCAACATAGTAAGCTTACCTTGCATGCTTAGATAAACCTACAATAAATCATATATTCCAGATAATTCTTGACTTACTTCTGTCCATACAAAAACCAAAATCCTGCTACTAAAAGGCTGGGCCAGTTTTATTATATACAGTATAGTTCTTGTACATAATAGTCTACATTCATTTATGGATAGAAGACCATTTTTTTATGATAAGACAATGATTAACAGATAATTATCTTTGATATTTTTATTCTTTTGGAGCATAACTGTTAATGCAATGGAAAACAAAGCCTTATCTACCACTAATGTCTTGTCTGGACATAATCATCCTCTGCACTACTGAAAAGTCATTATGTTCAAAAAAATTTATCTTTTAATACAAATCCCTCATTCAAATACATCCAGTACCCATGGTTTTCCAATGTCCCAGTCTCTTCAGTCTTTTGTTTTCCAGACAAAAGAACCTACATAGCATTGCATTTGTGCCACAAATTGTTGGAGCCTGGAATATTAGCTGCATGGTCAATGGGGAACACTTGTTAATGAATGATGAGTTTGAATGGAAAAAAATAATAAAATAAAAAATAAAAAAATTTTTATTTAATCTGCTGCACCACCAACTTGATACTCTTATACAGCCAATATCCCAATTTAGGAAGGAGGGTCAAGCTGATGATGTCCTAGAATGCCGGCTATGACCTGCAGAGTCCATGGAGTTTTTGAGGGGTTATGCTAGTTAAGGAACTCAATTCTCTGATCAGTAAAAGGAGTCTAATATGAAAGGAAGACCTCCTGTGAGAATAAAATAAGGAGCTTGTAATGTGTAGGTGCTGACTGACACCAAGAAGATAAATCATTTTGTGAAACATACTTACTAATAACCCCCAAAACATCTCAAAGGATTCCATGTATGACATAAGGAGAGGAATTAGAAAGATTACAAAGGCCTGTAAATCCTATCCTAAAGGTGATACCTGCCTGCTGCTTCAACTGGTTTCAAAGACTAAGTATCCAGCCATTTTTAAATTACATCCATTGGTTCCAAAGAATATTTATACATCCTTTTTTATTATTTTTAAGTCACATCCCTAAGATAAGCGTAGCAACTGATATCTGTGGAGAGAGCTTTGGTTTTTGCACATCAGAATTCTTTTGCCTTTTATTACATCATTCTGGGTCCCCAGAACTGTTCTGAACCAGACATTGTGCTCCCTGGAATGTTTCATAGAACATGTTGTGGAAAGAAACATTATAGGCAAATCACTTCTGGAATCCCCAGTCCTGATGTAAAGGCAAACTAGCCTCTGTGTCTGTTGTGTACAAAAGAGCAATTTCGGAGAGAGGTGTTGCTGTAAAGTCCAGGATGCCTGAAGTCCAAGTCATCATAATGAAGTTGGCTCCAAATGACAAACCCTGATAAATTCAGCCATTACTTTGAATGACTCTACCACGGGCAAGTGAATCTCACTGACCCTTACTGAAGATGCAGAAACTTGAAAAAAGACCATCGTAAGTGTCAGGTAGATCAGGCAGTGAGGCCTCCTCAATAGGGATTTGGTAAGGCTCTCCCTATTCCAAAGAAAGGTCTCAGGTGGAAAACTTTGATTATTTCTGGAAGTGTCTTTTAAGACCCAATGATGATACTACACCTAGTCACCAGAACTCAAAAGATGAAACATGACATAAAATTAATTTGTATTTTTCATAGCTAACAAAATAATTTATTATAATGTCTATAAAACAAAAGGATAGCCACTATTTAGGGATAGTAGCAACAACAAGATTAATGCCACTCTCACCACACCAACTACATAATTGGTACAACTTAGCTTGGAGGAGATTGTTGTCTGAAGCCTTGCAAGGTCTGACGACAGCTTATAGCCTCCATGTGTAGATACAATGTTTTCAAGTCCCTGTGGAATCTCCAAAAGTGTGGTTAGTGAGACAACTTTACCCAAAGGAACTCATCCAGTGGTTGTCTATTAAAAGGGACAGGAGATAGGAGAACTATTCTCACTGAGGTCAAAATGGGGCTATAAAGTCACTGTCAGGTTCTTGGAGGTTCTGAAGCTTGCCTTGAACCTTCCTAATAAGTCCAAAAGGTGGAAAGGCATACAGTTTAAGATTGTCCTAAAAATGCACCATAACATTAGTTTCCAGGCTACCTGGTCTTGCTGAGCAGTAAACTAGCAGTATGTAACTAAGGTTCATTGCTGATACTGTCACCATAGTGCCAAGCAGATCACCAGAAGGGAGAACCTGTTTACTACTTTGAGGTTGTTGGCGACCATGTTTTCCCTTTCTGGAATGAAGCCGAGTGCTATCTTGACACTCTTGTACCACTGATTCCTTACATAACCCAGTGTTGCAGAGTTGTCAAACAATACATTTACTACCTTGCCTATACATAATGAGTAAAAGCTTAGAGGATTAGGAACACACCTTTAATTATACAAAGTTGATGTGCTGTACCCTGTCCTGTATAGACCAATTTTTCATTAGTTGCTGATTTAGATGGTGTGCTATCTATTCTTACCTTACTTTGAATTTTCCATTAATTGCTGATTTAGATGGTGTGCTATCTATTCTTACCTTAGTTTGAAGTATTTATGAACAGCAATATCTCTGGGAAGTAAAGGATTGTTAACCCCCTTAGTAGAGGAATTCTCTCTAAACCTTTCTTACTGTCTCCTCTCTAGAGTCATCCAGTTGGAAGTGGAAAGCAAAAAGCTTGTAGATAGTATTCTACACAGTCACTGCTGCCTGTCCCTCCAGTGCAGTCACTTGGTTGGCAGCCAGTTCCCCTAGCAAGAATTATGATATGATGGTCTGACTAAGATCACAGTTCCCACATGGTTCTTCATGGCTGTCTTGGTTACAGGCAAGTGTCTAGCTTACTGGAGAGTTGCCTAACAAGTCCTCCAGGAACAAGGACAGCTTTAAAAAAAATAAAAAATCCAACAATCATTGAGGTCAGAAGGTAGAAAGTCATAGGGTTCCCTCTTCTTCACCATCTTAATGGTTCACAGATATTGCACCATCTACATGTGAGGGATGAAAGCACAACCAAGACACACCAGCATCCTCTTGGCCTAAGTGATGTCACCAATGTTTTGGCTCCTGACAGAAATGCTCTGACTGCCCCTAACTTCTATTCCTGACAATTCACCACAACCAATAATCTCTGAAGAAAACAACTGGTTGTGTCATTCTCAGCTACAATGAAGTTCACAGAGGATGGGGAGAGTAAGAGCAGACGATGCATCAATATTAGACAAAGAATGACGTACCTATGAAGAGCAGTCCTGAATATAATAATACTTCTGTAACTGCTGGTCTGAAAGTGAAAGGTATGGAACAGCTATTGGTTTATCATTTCCCTTGCTGGAGTCTCCCCCTGCCATCCTCAGCTTCAGGACTGCTTTGGGTTTGTCAACAATTGCTATGTGCAGAACTTGAGTCTTGCCAGCTGGAGTTTTTGGAGTCCTAAGTGTTATGGCCAGGATAATAACAGACTTCAAGCCCAAGGTCATGGGTATTCCACTTACTCCATAGAAAAGTAAGAGGTATCTCCCTGAAAAATCTCCAAAAGTTACGGAAGATACCTCGCTGAAGACAAAAAAGACAAACTTGGGAAGACTTCTTTGCTAGTGCCCACCTCCAATTCAACAGTGGAATGTCAAGGCTTTGATCCTCCAAGTTCAATGTATGTTGTGGTTCCCAGACTGTATCTTGATTGCTCATACATGTGCAGTAGCAGTAACGGACTCCCATAGCTGGTTTCCTTTGTCCAGGGAACTAAAAGGTCATGATCTCACGTTCCAGCAACGGTCTGTTATTCCTGTTACTGCTGCTACTGCACTCCTGAGTCTGGGTAATCACATGATACAGTCACATGTTCCAGCTGTTGGTATGTCAATCTCGGTACTGCTACAGCTTCTAAGATGTACCAGAGCACCTGTGCTGTTGAACAGTTACAGCTCTGTCTTGATTTCTGGAGTTGACATTGTCAAGTCCTAATGAGAATCAGTCTTATGATGACAAAAGTGCTTAAACCCAAGGTAGCTAGCAACCATGCATTTCCCGGCTGGAATAACTGTCCTTCTCACAGCTGAGACCTATACCATGTCACTGAGGTCAACATATCCTGAAAAGATGTCTGTCAATAACCAGGTCCTGGATGCAGGATACTGTATATTCATGCCAAAATTGCAGTGGTAAAAAAAATGGGAGTTGAGCTGATCAGCTTTCTCAGATGGTGCTGCATTTAATCTTTAAGAGGAAAATATGTGCTCTCTTTAAATGGGTCATGTCACTGTTTTCTAGAGCAAGTTGGCTAACATGGTGGCGTGGATTGCATCAGGTTGCTTGAACACAACCTTATCTGAAGAGGAGTGTTCACTGATCACTATCAAATAAAATCCTGATGTCATCAAGATACCAAAACTGAAGACACTGGTGAGGAAGAACAGGGACATCAGAGGTAGCACTCCTGACACATCTCAGCTTGCATGATCTTCTCTACCGAGTAAAAATAGTCAACTGGGGGAGAGACCAATTCTTTCACAGCCTTCAAGCAAAGTTAGGTGAGCATAGCTCTGTGATATTCACTACACAACAGTTGAAGGTCCATATCAAGGTGAGACATAAATACTCAGCAGAGTTTACCTGGCAAATCTTAACATTCTCATAGGCTTCTTAAAGACAAGATGAAAAGCTAAATAAAATAACACAATAGTAGGCGAAACAACGCTAGCATCAAACACAAAGGTAGGGTCATGTAATGCCAATAACTAAGAATACAATGGTGCTTCAACTTATTGGCTTTCGTTAATTATTAGATGCAGCCAAGTCCAGAAAAATTTAATAGAATAATCCGTTAGTGAGCTAGACATAGTGGATCCAGAAATGAATGAGTCCTCATACTTGCCTGTCTAACCAAGTAATCTGTGGTTTCTTTGAGTCCAGGGTAGCTGACCCATCATGGCCCACTCTGTCTCTTTACCTTCTCCCACTCCCTTGAACAGATTGCAAGTGTTTGTCTGCCTCATAAAGAGACCACACTTCATATCAAAATGCTACCTTTTATGTCTATAGTAATATTGCCACACAGCATACTGGCTGAGCTATTCTTTGGGGAGTTTTTACTGTGATACAATTTTTCTTTGTGAATGAATATAAGCATAATGAAACAACTGCCGAGTTTTTGTTTTAGTAATATCATGCTCATTTATATGAAGATCAATTATTCATAGGCCTTGTAAATGAAGTTAATTATCAGTTATGTCAGGCTAAGTTGTTGACTATATGTCCACATAAACCTTTCCTTGATTTTTTTTGAGAATGAGTTTTCAACCTATATTAACAAAATTCTTAGAAAACACTGACTATCAAATACATACAGATGTAATAAGTATAATTAATACATCAAGATGATATAAGTGTAATTCTTAATATAAATGCCATTTTTATATATATATATATATATATATATATATATATATATATATATATATATATATATATATATATTTAATTCATAAATATAAACAATGCATCTATAAAATACATGAAAAAGTGACAGACATAAAACTGACATACATTAATCTTATGATTCCTAGCTGACTCTTGACTTTAGCTTACTACTGTTCATGTTGCTATTAAGTGGAAACATTATGCATTGAAATGTTTGTGTATGTATATAAAATAATATATCAAATATAAAATTATAAAATAAATAGAATACAAAATTACTTATTGAATGATAGAATATAAAATACTAAAATAATACATGACAACAATACCAGATATAAAATTTTCCAATGTTAATCAACATTTTTTTTTTAACTGTTACTGTGCATACAATACTGGTGGTGACCATGACAACACTATTATTGCCTATAAGTAAATATCTAAAGTGGTTGACATTAAGTGTCTTCACAAATTGAGTTTAACATCACTACATTTTTTGTGAGTACTCTTCATATCCTGACACAGGAAGGTGAAAATCGATATGTGCAATCAATAAAAACATGATCCTTGTATTCTGATAAAAACTGTTGCTTTGAACAAGAAACACTACAAACATAAACTTACTTGATAACCTGCTGCTGCATTACTAACAGGTGGATGTGTTGAGGTAGTGGCAAAAATTGTCCCTGGAGGTAATGCAACTGTACGACTCATATCTGTAGGTCCTCCGTTATTTACATTGTGACTATTATTCATGCTGTAGTCCTGTGGCATGACCTAGAAAAAAAATTACAAGAAACATCATATTTCAAAGAACGATAAAGTCAAACCAGCAATACAACTAATTTAACCAGTCCCATATTTGATAAACCGATCAAAAACTTAGAATTAATTGTTTACAAATAAAAAATTCCACAGGTTGCATGTACATACTCTTCAATGTTTAGCCATTTCCCCTAACCAGGGATGGCTCCAAGGGAAAAACAACACAACCGCCACTGCCACATTCATACTCGAACAACTAAATCATGGATGAACCCCTAGGCAGTAAACTTTCACAATTTTAGCTACAGTACTACATACACCTACAAAGAAGTAACATCAGCAGCACTTCAATCACTCAACAACACATCTATTCATCTCTATTTTGCACACAAAATTCAGTCACACTTCTTGGATTTTAACCCTTAAGGGACGGATTGAGCCTCAGTGTGAAGTAAAACAGGATTGGGGAGGTGGACACATTGAGCCTGAGTGTGAAACAATATTACGTACCACTGATATGGTAAGAATGTGGCGAGAGAGAGGTGCCAATACTTCTATATGCTATAAATTCACTAATGGCAACTTTTATACTGACCTGAGAGTCGGGCCAGTTGCCGCAGAAGTCTTTTCAGTTCAGTAATACTTCTGACTTGGAGGGGAGAAGTACTGCATCTCTCTCTCACATAAGTCTTTTTGTAAATTTGCTTGTAAATATATGAAGGGGTTGCTGTTGTTTTTTGTTTTTGTCTTTTACGATAGTATGCCGGTTGTAAATGTAACTTAACAAAGAAAATTGCAAAGAAATATTAGAAAAAGCATGTAAAAGTATAAAAAAAGTTACTGAATCTTCCTTCTTGTAAATGTACATGAATATTTTTCAACAAATAAGCAAAAAAATTTGTTACTGCTTTTATTTCTTATCTGTTTTGATATTGTGTGAGCAGTAATAATAATTTTACATAATGCAATAAATTTATTACAAAAAACATATATAAGTTGGTAAAATTTACGATTGTCTTGTAAATGTGGCCCCCAAAAGGGGTTGTAAATAGTCATTTTCAACTTCTCGTGGAAGGTAGGGAAAATTTTAAAGATTTTACTATTGATACAGTGTGCATGTACATGTCATTCTCTTTCCACTGATGTAATTTTTTTTTTTATTTTGCCGACCTCAAAGTTTCCCCAGTCTGGGGTGCTGCACACTGATAAATTATGCCGTCCCTTAAGGGTTAAGGCCCTTCTTTACAATAACTCTTCCATCCAAACTATCTAACTATTTAAAAGTCTTTTATCATAGATCTTAGAGTAGCAGAAGGCTGTGTGGTGGTTGTTATAAATCTTAGATTAGTAGAAACCCGTGGTATATTTTACTGAAATACCTCTACGTACAGCTAAAAAAAGAAATGAATTCGAAAGAATATTAATAAATAACCTGTTGTTGTGGAGGGGGAGCAGGTGGTTTAGGCTTTGGTGTTTTCTTTTTCTTCTGCAACATAACGCTCTCAATGCTACGACGGAGGTCACCAAGAAGTCGCTTACAAGCATTGTAGTCAAAATTTTTAAATTCGTCAAGGAATATTTTTCTATAAAGCCACTGCTTTACTTTAGGTTTGTACTCTCTACTGGGATCTGGAAAATACAAAATATTCACACATCAAAAGCCAAGAAATAAATGTCATCTTGATGAAAAATACTGTAATACTCAATATAATTATTTACACACACTCACTATAAAATAAAAATTACAACTGTTAAGACAAAAAATATACTGTACATATTACTTTTATAACATGTTTCTAAGTCTAAATTCACCCTAAATATTGTGACAATTCTCTGGTTATACTGATAGTTTTAGTGAAGTTCCAACATTCTACAGTAATTTATAAAAGTACTAGTAAAGCACCAAAATAAATATGGCTGGATAGTGTTTGGATTTTCCATTTTCATAAATTTGGATTCAATAAATCACTATAAAAATGGTGAAATTTCTTACTAAAGTGATACTGCAGAACATTACTATTGCCACTTGGTAGTTAAAAGCTTGGCACTTTTAAAGGTCCTTAGTCACTTATCATATCTTTCATTTTCTTAAATGTTGGTGACAGATGTGTTCATTCTGGCAGAAGTGCTATACAAACATTGAGGTTTCAAAGGAGCACTTCAGCCATTATTTTCCCTTTTTGTCACGCAAGTTTCAAAAAGTTTTCTAGACCAACTTTCATTGTGCATTGAAACATCAACCTTTTGATTCACTGGTCTTACTAGAGTATTGTATAATTTAAAAATGACATTTTTATGATAAAAATTACATTTTTATAATTAAATAAAGTTTTATATATACTTACCCAGTAATTACATAGCTATTAGTTTCTTTTACCCGGCAGCTTAAAATTTTGAAATTGCGGGTCCCGCTAGTTTGTTTTGGTTATGGCGACATGCCCCGCCCACTTTTGGGTGTAAGAAATGGTACAACATAGCAAAGAGCTTCAATTTGTTTATGCCCTTATGTCCAAGTGAGGGGTAGTAGGCGGGCTCCAATCATGTAATCACTGGGTAAGTACTGTATATATAAAACTATTATGAAAATGTCATTTTCATATAAGTAACTTACCCAGTAATTACACAGCTGATTCCCACATTGACTGGAGGTGGGAAGGTTGGACATATCTACACCAAAACATTACTAATAGTAATGAGTTTGAGGACAGAAATTTGCTAACATTGAAATCAATGCTGTTGAACCTTACCTGAGAGCTGCTACAGGTAGATACTGCCTCTGAATAGCGCTCATCTTATCCAGTAGAGGCGAGGTGGCAAAGCCTTGAGGGCCTACTACTACAGTGGGTGCTTTGTAGCGATGGACTAATTTCCGAGGGCTAGCAAAGTAAAACAAGATGCCCTTGCCCAGGGTGCAGTAACATAAAAAATAACCAGAGCAAACAGTCACCATCATCACCAAAAAACCAAATTAAAAACACCAATACCCAAACATTAAAACCAAAAGACTGGAGGGTACTCCAAGTACGTAGCACTCCCAGGCTCCCCAAAAACTCAACACCCTAAGCAAGGGGAAGAGATCAAAGAAAGGACATTGCTTTCTATGTTTCCTCCCCCAACACCACGCCAGCCGCGTAAAACGGACCCTAGGTACTGCACTGATCGTAAGTAGTTTCAATATCCCTTAAGTAATGCGATCCAAACACCGACTTGCACTTCCAAAACATCACTTGCACAACTGACGTGAGGGATAAGTTGCCCTTAAACGCCAAAGATGTAGTGTCCGCTCTTATCTCATGGGCTCTTACCTTGCAAGAGGAGAGTCTTCGCTCACCATGGAATGTGCTTCTGAAATCAAGTTCCTGAGAAAGAATGCCAGGGCATTCTTAGACAAAGTCGAGAGGATATTCCACAGAACACGAAGGGTTCCTTGAAGTACCACACGAATGTTCTTCGTTCTGTGAAGATAAAACTTAAGGAGCCCTTACTGGACAGGTTCTTTCTTCTTCCAGAGCGGGCCTACTATCTCATACAAGCTCTTGATCGTAAAAACAGGCCATGGACTCAATGGTGATTCGTTCTTAGCTAAAAAGTCTGGAAAGGCAAACTGCATTCCCGAGAAAATCCGATATTTCTGTCCAAAGCATGGATTTCACTGGATCTTTTGGCAGTGGCCAAGGCGACCAGAAAAAGTGTTTTTCTGGTAAGATCCCTTAAAGAGATAGACTGCATGGGCTCAAAACCTGAACTGGCCAGCCACTTAAGTACCAAGTCTAGATTCCAGGACAGCAAAGGTTTTTCCTTAAGCTTTGTGGTATCAAAGGACTTAGTAAGGTTGGACAAATCCTGGTTAGACGATAAGTCCATTCCTTTATGCGGAAAACCGACCTAAGCATAGCTCTGTAGCCTTTAATGGTAGAGGTGGAAAGTCCTTTAGTGGAGCGTAGGAACAGAAGAAAGTCTGCTATTTCTGCTACAGAGGTAATAGAAGAGGACACGTTATTTCATCTACACCAAGACCTGAAGATGGACCACTTAGCCTGGTAGACATTATCTGATAGCTGTCTTCTGCACTTCACAATTGCATCTGCAGCCACTCTTGAAAAGCCCTTCTTTCGGAGCAGTCGCCTAACAGTTTGAATCCTGTTAGGGCCAGAGAAGACAGGTTTTGGTGGAACCGTTGGGGGTGAGGTTGCCTGAGAAGTTGTTGCTTCTGTGGCAGCAGTCTCGGGAAGTCCACAAGAAACTCCAGCAGATCCAGGAACCACTCCTTTGCTGGCCAGAAAGGGGCTTTTAAAATCATGGACAGGTTTTGATGAGACCAGAATTTGTTAATGACTTGTCTCACTAAACTGAATGGGGGGAAGGCATACAGATCTTTGCCCAACCAGTCCTGCAACACTGCATCAGTTGCCCATGCTAAGGGAGCTGGTGCTGGTGAGTAGAAGAGAGGAAGTCAGTGATTCCTGGAGGACGTGAACAAATCTATCATGGGTTTCCCCCAGAGCTTCCACAGATCCAGACAAACTAACAGGTCTAATGTCCCTTCTGTGGGAAGGACTGTTTCTGACGGCTCAATTCATCCGCCAGAGCACTGAGTCTCCCCTGGATAAACTGTGTTGTCGCTTGAGTGTTGTTCTGGTGTAACCAAAGAAGAAGACCCCTCACTGCTTCACTGGGAGAAAGAGTGGGTTTTCCCTTGTTTCTTGATGTACGCCAGTGCTGTCGTGCTGTCTGAATGCACTGCTACTGTCTTCCCAAGAACTTCTGAAGCGAAGCACTGTAGGCCCAGAAATATCACCTGTAACTCTTTTACGTTGATGTGCCAGTTTTGCTGTTTCTGAGACGAGGCACCTGACACTTCTTTTAACCCCAAAGAGCTCCTCAACCTAGGTTTGACAGTCTGAAAGAACTCTGAGCTGGGGTTCAGAGAGTAGAAAGATTTCCCTTCTGATAGCCTCTTCCCTGGAACTCCACCCACGAAGGTCCTCCTTGATTTCCACCATTTTGAGACACAACCCAGGTCGGAAACTTTCCTGTTCCAGCTGGCTCTGAGGAAGAATTGCAGAGGTCTCAGGTGAAGTCTTCGAGTGCCAAATTGTTCCATGGGCGAGAGGGTGCCTAGAAAGATTCATCCATTGATTGGCCAAGCAAAGTTTAGTTCAAGAAATTCTTTCACTGTCTGGAGACACTTTGTCTATTCTCTTGGGACTGGAAAAACCCACAGAAAATCCGGTTGATCATCATTCCTAAATAAGGAATCTCCTGAGAAGAGGTCAGGAGAGACTTTTTCTGATTGATGAGAGGCCAATTCTTGGGCCATTGACCTTTGGCGGGCGTGTAGTAACCGAGTGGTCTAGATACAGGGATCCTTATCCCCACCAAATAAACCATTTTGCTAGGAAGCCAATACAGTAAACCCCTATATTCGCATTCTCACGATTCGTGGACTCATGCATTCGTGCGGTTTCTCTGTGGAACATATCTACCCATTATTACGGGAAAATTAAGCCCATTCGCGGTATTTTCACTGAAATATTCACTGATTACTGTATTTTCATATAATTTTGCATGAATAAATGCACTTTTTGTGATAAAACTATTAAAATACTCAGGTATAACATTTTACAGGGTTTTCTGTGTTTAAACTATCAAAATGGGCAGTTCTAAGTGTTTTTACAAGGGTTTTAAGTATTAGGCAGTTTTGCTATCGCGAGGGTGTGTGGTACACATCCCCATGAAGCTCTGAGTTTACTGTACCCTGGTGAACACTTGCGGAGCCGTCGAGAGACCAAAGCACACGAAATTGGAACATCTTGCCCTGAAACACAAACCTGAGGCACTTACTCAAAGTCGGGTGTACTGGAATATGAAAGTACACGTCCTGCATGTTGTTGATGGACGCCATCCATTCTCCCTGGTGAATGGATGCAAGGACCGACTGGTTTGTTTCCATGTCTTTTTGACAAAGACATTTAGAGCACTTATGTCCAAAATGGGTCTCCAGTCCTCCAATGATTGGGTACTACAAAGAGATGGTTGCAGAAACCTGGTGAATGAATGTCCTCTACTATCTCGATAGCCTCTTTCTGAACAAGAGACTCAACCTCTAGCAAGAGAGCAGCAAATCTCTCTGAGTCTGGAGAGTAAGCCATCAATTCAACAGGCTTGCAGACTAGAGGAGGTTTGTTCAAAACGGAGATAGTGTAGACCTCCTTCAGGACAGACGCTATCCAGGGTTCAGCTCCTTTTGTTCCCAAGCGTTCCCAAAAAGGAGGCGCCTCCCTGCCTGAGTGCGGAGGACTATAGCTTCATTTCTTGGAGGCAGACTCTTCTTGATGGAACGCTGTGGGAAACGGGTATACGCTCTTGTTCTAGTATATGTTCTAGAACGGGAGCTCTGAAAAGAAGTAGGCTGCAGCGGGAGACGAAGATCTGGGAGGAAGAGCTGAAGAATCCTTGGGGCGTCTCACAGATTGGGAGAGCAGGTCCTGAGTGTTCTTTTTCTGCAGGTCACAGGCAATGTTCAGTACTGTAGTCTGGGGAAAAACATGCGTCTTGTCCAAGGGGGAGAAGGCGAGGGCCGATCTCTGAGACGGAGTGATGCCTTTCAAAGTAAAAGAACACCAAACTCTCTTTTCTTAAGCACACCCATGGCATAAAGACTAGCTAACTCTTGCATACTATCGCGAATGCTCATATCAGTACAGGAAAGTACTCCTAAGAGGTCCATAGAAATTTCTTGAGCTAACAAGGAGCATTCTCTAATTTTGCGCTAGTGCACCCACTGCCCAGTCTAGGAAGCTCATCACTTTGAAAACCTTTTAAAAATATTCTTGAGAAGGTGCGCTGATTCGAAGCTGAAAACATAATTCTGGCTGAAAAGCTGATCTCTAACAGTCGATAGCTGGAAAATCTCCTTTAAAAAACGTCTCTTTTGCCAATGGTCTAGCTCCGAGGACGTGAACATGATCTTAGCAGAGTTAAAAGCCAATCTCCACATAGAGTCCACAAGGCTGGAGAAGTCTCCCTGGGAGGAGATAGAAACTCCCAGAGAAGGAGCCTCCCTAATGGAGTAGGACAAGTACCTCCTTGGTGACAGGTGGGAGGGAGGTGCGCTGAAACCACCTTACCAAACTCCCTCTTCTCCACTAACCAACTGTCAATGTCCACTAAAGCCTTCCTAGAGGACGAGGAGAGGACCATCTTCGGTAGCCTGAGGCCTCTACCGGCTGTCTCGTCATGAAGGTGAACCAGGAGACGACAGGACCCTTGGAAAGAAGAAAACTGGATAGCAGAAGAGGATGTACTTCCAGAGTGTTACATATGCTGTTTTAGGATGCTCTTGATCGATGGCTTCTTCACTGGATGAAATGGGAGAAGGAGCTAAGTCTGCCTGATCCTGTAGCAGAGGTTGCGCTTCTGTAAAGGCCGGATGCTTATCAACTTCTCCGTTGAATGAGTTCCAAAATGGATCCTAACGGCAGGGTTCGCCAAGCGGCAGCTACTGGCGCCAAGTGTGCGGTAAAAATTCTGACTTTGCCTAGCGGAAGCTGGGTGTACAGACAATGGGCACTTGGACAACTCTGGGTGCTTAGACAATGAACGCTCGGACATTCGACAGTCTGTCACTGTGCGTTCGGACACTTGGCGCTTGAAAGTTGGGCGGTCAGAACCTGATCGCTCGGACATTGGGCGATCCAACACTACATGTTTGGACACTGCGCTCGGAAGATGGGCGCTTCGACACAGAACATTTGGACACTGTACGTTTGGAAACTGGGAGCTCGGACAACTTGGATGAGGAATGCTGCGTCAAAGACTGGCTCTCCATCAACGAAGTGTCATGCACAGCCCATTTTGGACTAACCCAAAAACTGCAGGAGGGAAGAGGACTATGCCTTTGTTCACCAGGAGCATGCCTTTTCAATGGCCTATACATTTTCGAAAAAAGCTTATGCCCTCTGTTCGCACTGGTGTCCGAATCACTGGGCGACAGGGCATGCACATCCATATGGACGCCTTTCCAACGGCCATCCGCCGAGTCCTGGGTTCGATCAACAGGCTTGGCTGAGGGGGCAACTACCCATGGGCAAACCCCATCGACCTCCCTTAGACCTTCGGTTTGCCTCCTCCCATGTTTGGGGGATTTTGACATTGACCTTTGTCTAGGAGCATCAGTGGGACGGGTAGTCATCTCCTCCACTGACACTGCACTTGCACCAGCACTAATCACACTTACCTGGTCCATAAGGGCCTTAACTGAAGACCTGATTTGGGTTACAGTGTTAACAAGTAGACCAAACCTTTGGTCAATCCAAGTTTTGAGGCTGGTGATGGCATCGGGTTCGGAAGAATGGGAGCCGGGTAGTGGAGTTTGAGGAAAAGTTGCAGGGCTGGTGATAGGGGAGAAAGCAGTAACAGGTGTTGAAGGTACAGGATGAAAAGCAATATCCGATTTCAGAGTGGAAACCTGACCAACTAAAACTCTAGCCTCGGCTCTAGCAGCTGCCGTTCTCTGTTTGTCTCCCTGGAGTTTATCGACATGCGCATCCAAAACTTTTCATTTACCCTAATCCCAGTCTTTGCATTCGTCACAGTTAAGTTCAAAAGAGCAAATTTGCCCTCTACAATGGCAACGCAAAGTGTGCAAATCATACCTAGCAGAAGTAAGACTAGTATTACAGCCTTTGCTGCAATACCTAATACTAGATAAGCTAGAATCTGACATACTTAGTCAAAATTAGTCACTCTGGAACTAGCTAAGCTAATAAATAGCACACTACCAACACGAATGAATACTTCAAGGCAAAAGATACAAATCAGAGCTGCTCAACCAAACCTTGTTCAGTTGATTGGCAAAAACAAATTGAGCTCTTCAGCACTGTTGTACCTATTCTTCCCCCGAAAGTGAGGGGGGGGGTCTAGTTACCTACACTAAAACAATAGCGCGTTACCGTGAATTTCTAATTTGAACTGCTGCGGTTAAGTGAAACTAATAGCTATGTAGTTACTTGGCAAGTTACTTATATAAAAATGCAGAACTGAAGAATTCAAAGGTAGCATGACCTAACAAACGCTACACATCCCATGTACTGTATTTCATCTAAAAACCCTCATACCTGGGGTGCTGTTGACTTCCGCCTCAATACATCACAGCATATGAAGAAATGCCCTCAACCTCATTCACACTTGATATGGTTTTCTCTTTTCAGGATTAGCTGTCACATTAGCTGTTCTCCATTCTCTTCTATATCATGCACTTTCTAGCCTAACTCCATCTGGTCAGGGTCTTCATCTATACTATCTCTATGACCTTCTAGTGCCCTGTAACTTCCATACCAACCATTTTGTTCACTTATGCCTCTTACCCTTTCTCTTGTGCCAAAAATCATCTTAAGGGGAGCGCACGCTGATTTTTGATGAATATTTTTGAAATTTTAAAAAATGGTTAAATGGCAAAAGACATGAACAACACCTTCGTTACCGTGACCAAAGCATTTTTCGAAATATTAAAATTAAAGGGTTTTGGGCCTCCACTTTAGACAGTGAAGTAGAGCTGACGTTTGACTCCCAATGACTACTTCATTTTTTCCTTTATTTGCCTAATTTATTCATTATTTTGGTTTTTGTCACCATTATCTCCCTACGTCTGGCAGCGTATGGCAACAACAATGTGAATGCGTGGTGTAAGAGACAACTCAGACAAAGCGACCGAGTCAGTGGCCCCCAAACATTGAAAAGTGGAGGTGTGCAACTTTTTTCTCTGAGCATTGTTCTCGCTATTTTCGGTGTTTTTTGCAGTTTTTATACATCTAGTAACACAAAATACAATCCATATACTTCTGTGTGTGTACTAGAGTGAAAGTGATACAAAATGCCAAAACGGAGAAGATGCAACTTTAGGCCCCTTTTAGCAAATTTTGCTAAAGAGACAGGGTCGACGATTGAGTAGCAAGAGTGAAGTTGGTGGGCGTGTTAGCCATGCCATCGCTCTCGCCATTGTTGCCAGATGTTTCAGCTCTGTCCCAACACCATCACCACCACCAGCAACACCATCAAAATCAACAACATCAACAAGAGGCTCTATTTTGATAGCTGAGCCCCGCCCTCATTGCTTCGGCGTCATCTGCCGCACAAACAGCTGATGTTCTTTCACCTTCATAGAAACACGTTCACAGTTGATGAAAGGAAATAGAAAAAAAAGGGAATATATGATGACAAGTTTATTATATCTAGATCCCAGTTAGAGAAAATAGTGTCGGGTGTTAGATGCAAGGTAGGAAATTGTGGGGGCAAAGTTCATGTCGATGTCTCTGCCAATAGATGGGATACTGATTTATTTATGAAGTGCCAATCGTGTGGGTATACGGTTAGTGCCCCAGCAAAGCAGAATTAGCAATGGAAAATCTCAGCACCATCAATTGGTGAGGTAAATATTGAGGAATTTATCATTCTTTGATTTCTGGTGTTGGACAAGCTGGGCTTAGTGAAAAGGAGTGGATTTATAGGTAAGGACCCTATTTCATCGGGGTCATATGCAAGACATTGCCGCTTTTTGTATAATAAAATGAAAACACATAGTGATAAATATTAAAAGAAGGCACATGAGTTCATAAAGAATTATTATATAGAAAAGGAGTTAGCTGAGATGGATGAAAATGGTATGATAAAATTGAAGTTTCCTTGATGGGACTTAGCTTACTCGGGGTCACAAGTCCCATGTAGGTGTTGTTTTTGTGATTGAAGTGTCATACGGCAACTATCATAGATGTGATTGTGCTAAGCAATTATTGCAAAGACTGTGAGAGAAAGAAAATGAAGAAGCACAGATGCAATAAGAATTTTGATGGCCTGGCAGGTGCTATGGAAGCTGAGGAAGCGTAGACGTTTGTGGTCCCGATCAGAAAATTATGGGTTACAGTGCGTAACATTTGTGGGGACAGTGATTCAAAGGCATACAGCTGTGTGTGGTGAATGAAGGCGAGGACCATATGATGACCATCAAGTAATAAAATTGGAATGCATAAATCACGTGCATAAACGACATGGGTAATAGGCTTGAGAAAAAGCTGCAAGTGAACTTTATACTAAAAAAATCGGGCAAGATAGTGAAGAAAAGTTTATTGGCTGGGCGACAAGCTCACAAAGACCACAATTGAAAAATTTCAATCTTTTTATGGAAAAGCAATAAGAGACAACATCGGCACTGATGTGAAACAATGAGACGTGCAATAATGGCCTCTTTTTACCATCATGCGTCATCAGACGATCGGGAAGGAACGTCATAACTTGTAACCAAAGGGACTTCGATGGTGTTTTTACCAGCGAGCTATTGCACATGGACGGAGACCATCATCTCATAAAGACCAGAAAGATTTTGCTGACTAAAATTCCAGGAATTTTATGAATATGTCAAGGAGTATTTACGGACCTTTCATCCCCAACCCTTCTCCAGCGATGTTTGAAAAGGGTTCACACAAAACCCTAATGAATCCATTCATGAAGTTGCCCAAAAACAAAGTTTTTGGCCTAAATAAGTTTATTTTTGTGCACAAATAACAGCAATAGAACATAACTTCGCTATGAAGTTCAATTTACTAACACATCTGTTTTAGCACAAGCGAAAGTATAGAAAAAGTTCTAAATATTCGAGAAACAAAAAGGCTTGAAAATCAAACTCCAAAGACAAAAAAGACCAAACAAGTGAACAAACGACTGAAAATGAGTCAAGAATATCAGCCTGGTAGTTACTAAACTTTTACTTTCTGTTTCAAACCAGGCAACAATACTGAGTCAGGTGGTACTTGATGACACCCTACCGATCGAGCAGAATAATACCCATTTTTAAAGGGGGACCTGAGCAGAAACAAAGAAAAAAACACTAAGAACTATTAGAAAGAAGGAAAGGCAGTCTGAACCGAGCATTATGAGTATTAAAGCTCTTAAATTAAGTTTTTCCACGAGTGCCAAGAAAAAACACTTGTTGACTTTTACCAGTCGTTTTCTCAGTTTCACTTTTTGCACTTCAAATGCTAACTACTTTTTCATTTTTAGGCCAATTTTAAAGTAAAATATATCATTGGAAAGAAGAAAGAAAGACGAATACTTTGTTGGGGCTAGATTTTTTCTTAGGTTGACGGGAACCCATACACAACAAATTATACACATTTTGGGAAAAATCTCCCCTCGCCCCCATCAAAAAAAAGGGAAAAATAGAAAATCTGTTCCCAAACTTTTTCCTACTATGATACTTTCTGTGTATGAAGCCGAATTGCAATAGCTCTAAAAATAGAGGAGGAGTTACATTTTTAATATTTTAATTTTTTTTTATTTTTTTAATAAAATTAAAAATATTCATCCGATCACTCTCAAAATTTTTCTGGAACATCCCCTTATATATATGCATAACATATTAAAATTTCATAAAGATCAGAGCATTATTTCTATGTAAGCGTGCGCCCCCCTTAACCCTTACAGCACAGCAAGGGTGGCAAGAAAAATGTAACCCCCAATATGGCAAAATTAAGGAAATCTCAAAGGAAATCAATAAAAACCAAGTACAAGACATAGCCCAGACACCAGGGTCACAGACGGAATTTGGTCGTAATTAACCTTTCGGATGAGTGTGTCATGACTGGGGTGGAAGGGTCAATATACTTTTCAGTAACTAAATACAAACAACTCTGCTAATTCTTCATTTTGTGACTTGACTTCCCAAGCACATTTCTGCCTCAAATATGATATTTTCATAATAAACGAAGGTTTTATATATATAATGTATATATATAATTATAATTACATAGCTATAGTTCTACTTTAAATGGCAGCTTAAGAAATGAAAATTCGCGGTAGCGCTCTTTTGTTTTGGTGCAGGTAAGTGCCCCGCCCACTTTCGGGGAAGAATAGGTACAACATAGCTGAAGAGCTCAGTTCGTTTATGCTCTATGTCCATGTGCGGGGAGGAGAGACAGGCTCTGTTCATGTAAATTACTTTGTAAGTATATATACAAGTAATTACATAGCTGAATCCCACATTGATAAGAGGTGGGAAGAATGGACATGTACTACTCAAAAGACATTATAAAGGAATGTATTTGAAAAAAAAAAAAAGTTAGTGTTGTGGTAATGCTTGTCGTAACCTTACCTGGGGAGAGAGCAAGAGCAGGAAGATACTGCCTCTTGGTCGTTGCTTATCTCGACCCGTAGGGACATGACCGGTAGTGTCAGGATTGCCAATATTTCAGTGGGCACTTTGTGGTCAGGGAGTAGTTCTATGACTCAACAAAGCTTAAACAAAACAATTGCCCTTGCCCTGGGAGAAAAATAGACATCGACTTACACACAACAAAATGTTACCTGTACACCATTTACAAAACATATACAGTATTACCCATCCATTTAAAACGAAGATCAGAGGGTACTCCAGGTACTAAGTACTGTCGGCTTCCCAAAAACTCAACAACTTTAATCAAGGCTAAGAGATAGAGAAATAGAAGGATCACTCCTACCACTCATTCCCTAGTGTCATGCCAGCTACGGAGAGTGGCCCCAGCGTGCGTAGTCCTCGAACACAGTTTTGATGTCCCGTAGATAATAGTTGGCGAAGACCAAGCAACACTTCCAATAAGTCGACTGGATTATGGTAGCTAGAGAGAGGTTGCGTTTAAAAGCCAACGAAGTGGCTACCGCCCGTACCTCATGTGCTTTTACCTTTAACAACAGTAATTATTCTCCTGAATTCTCAAGGGAGACTCTATGATAATGTCACTCAAAAATAAAGAGATAGCATTCTTGGAGACAGGATATAAAGGGTTCTAAACTGAACACCATAGATTACGAGAATCCCCTCTGATATTCTTGGTTCTCTCAATGTAGAATCTTAATGCTCTCACTGGGCACCATACTCTCTTGTTCCGAAGGTCCCATCAATTCTGCAAGGCTCTGGACGGAAAAAGAACGAGGCCAAGGGTTAGACGGGTTCTCGTTTTTGGCTAAGAAGCCTAAAATATATGAGCAAATAGTTGTCTCTTGCAAAAATCCCAACTTGTCTGTCCAGCACTTGCAACTCGCTGACTCTTTTTGCTGTGGCTAAAGCGATTACGAAAAGTGTCTTTCTAGACAGATCCCTAAAGGAAGACGCCTGAATAGGTTCAAAAGGAGGGCCGGACAACCACTGCAGGACTACGTCTAGGTTCCACGACACTGGCTGCTGAGACTTCCGTTTCCTGGTGTCAAAAGACTTGACTAAGTCTGAAATGTCCGGGTCTGAGGAAATATTCAAACCTCTCTGCTTGAATACTGAGTTCAGCATGGATCTGTAACCCTTTATCGTAGACGTCAAAAAGCCTCTGGAAGATCTTAGGTAAAGTAAAAATTCGGCTAGTTGGACCAAAAAAACTGCCCACTTAGCTGGTAGAGCCTTGAAGAAGACTCGCGTCTACATTTTGCGATAGCATTCGCAGCTTCTCTTGAAAATCCTTTTGCTCTGACAAGCTTCCTGACAGTTTGAAGCTTATCAGAGCAAGAGTGGACGAATCAAATATCTGTTCAGAGGTTGTCTGATCTTTCTCTGGGAGGAGCCGCGAAAGTCCGAGAAGTTCCAGAAGGTCTGGAAACCACTCCTTTGAGGCCAAAAAGAAGCTACTAAAGCCCCTATCTGTGGGGATGCTTCCTGACAGTTGAAGCTTATCAGAGCAAGAGTGGGCCAACCTTGATGATATCTGTTCAAATGAGGTTGTCCGAAAGATCTTTCTCTGCGGGGAGGAGCCAAAAGTCCACAGTTCCAGAAGGTCTGGAAACCACTCCTTTTGAGGCCAAAAAGAAGCTACAGTAAAGCCCCCTATCTGTGGGGGATGCGTACCAATCCCCCTATCGAATAGATAAAACCCGCGAATACTTAGAACCCTTCTAAAAACACTTAGAACTGCCTATTTTGATAGTTCAAACAAAAAAAAAACTAAAAATTCTCATCCTATTTACAATAGGGTTAGGTTCTAAAAAACACCGTTCTAAAAAAAACCATCGTTTGTTGGAAAAAACCCATCCTTTGTTGGAAAAAACATATCTCGAATATGCTTTAGCCTTAGGTTCTAAATACATGTATGGTAGCCTACCCTACACTATAATGTATACTCTACAGCAGGTGTGCAACCTATTTTCCCAAAAGGGCCCACGAGTCACGACTCTGTTGGTATGGAGGAACTCTAACCTTACTATTTCATGTTATTTACTTTCGAAAACATATTATGTGAGATTATACTGATAAAGATAGATAATTAGTTTTTGTTACTGATTTTTATTTAAATTAGGATCACAAACATAAGAATTGTTCAAAACAAAAGTATTTTCCTTACTATAGATGAGCAAATGAAAGGGCTACCGTACCTTATTATTATAATGTACAAACATAAATAATTACTTATTATTGGTTAACTGGGATCATTAACATAAAAGTTATCCAGGTTTCCTCTGAAATCTTGCGTTTTTACTTTGTAGAAATACATTATTAGTACAATAAAAATCTTTCCTGCTGATATATAGCTTATTTAATTTTAGGAGAAAGGGCCCCAATGAAAGCCTTTGAGGGTCATCACCCCTTGGGCATAATTGCACAGGGCTGCTCTACAGTATACATATATATACATGGTATAGTAATTATTAATATCAGCTAATTCTGGAGTTCATGCAGAGTGACTTATGATAATTCAATACAAAGAGAAATTGAATAACAAACAAAAATTAGCTTAGCCTACACTATGGCATATTATATACATATATACGGTAGCCTAGTCTACATTATAATGCACGCTATATTCACATATTGTATTGTACAAACATCAACATAACGAATATGCATCTTTTCCATGGATCTTTTAAAATGTTATGCATTAATTCACTGTATCAATAACATTGTACAAAAAAAAAAAGCATCCCTAATTACTGTAATAAGCGTTCGGACTTTTCTTTGCGATTTCCGCCCCGAAGTATATATTTTCCCAATTTATCGTTAGGTCTGGCATGTATTGTCGCTGTTTAAAATGCACTGATACTCAAGCTATCACAAAGGTCGGCTGTCATTGTATGCGCTTTCGTGCCCCATTCACTGTCGTCACCGCTACATTTTTGGCCAAATAACTTCCTTATCCTTGGTTAAGAAAGAAATTGTGACCCTATGGAAAACTGGCAAGTCAATGTCAGCTATTGCAAGAGAGCTGGGAATCTCTAAAAGCACCGTCTCATTGTGGTGCAACCGCGCTCCAAGACAGGAGACCTTGATTCATCACTGAAGGGAAGAAAGGCTCAGGAGGCCACGAAAACTACAAAAAGAACGGATAACATTTTAAAAAGATTGTTATGGAACATCCATCAATGCCAGCCAAAATTTTGAAGTCTCAAAACCCTGATCTGCTTAGGAACGTTATCTGAACATCGATTGCAGAAGAGCCTTTGGTCTCCCCATTGTTGCAGCAAAGAAGCCACTCTCACTAAGCCTATGAAAAAAAAAGGATTTTTGCAAAATATTTGAAGTGGACTGAAAAGGATTGGGAAAGGGTGGTTTTTAGATGAATCAACTTTTATTCATAGCTGGCATAGCGGATATCTCTCCAGAAAGCACGATAATGAATGGAGATTTATGAAAATGTCTTGGAAAATGAATTAGTCCCTTAATGAACTTTTGGGCATCGCGTGTATTTATGCAAGATGGACACCTTGCCACCACGATTTCCACAAAGGTCACAAACCTTCTTAAGGAATTTAATATCAGAAATTGGACTGGCCAGGCAATTCACCAGGATTTAAAACCTAATTGAAAATTGCTGGGCATACATGAAACGGAAACTGAGTAACAGATGAGAAAACGTCCCTCCCCAAATTGAGGATGCCATCCGTAAGTTTTTGGTTTGAAGACATGGATGCACAATGTTTCAAAGATTTAGCACATTCAAAGCTAAGAGGTTAAAAGTGTACTTAAAAATAATGGAGAAAATGTAATTGAAAAAATATAAGTGAACTAAAATTTTCCACTTTTTTTCTTTTTTATATCATTGCTATGACAAATGTAGTGGGCGTTCGTTTTTGCGCCGGACTTATATTGCTTTTGTATTATAAATTGTGATCATGGCGATCAATGTTTTGGTTTGGAAATCGATTATGCGGGAAGTTTATTTTGCTTTATTTAATTAAGTTCAGAGCATTTTTCTTGCTTCTAGTTAGCATAAATGAATCTCTAGATACTTTATTTATATGGGGCAAGGTTATTTTTCGTTATAAGAAGTGTTTTTAAGTCGAAGTATAACTTAAATACGTCTTCTTGTGAAATTAAATTGGCTATTTTTTCGTTAATAGATGACATTGGTTGTTTGGGGACGTTTGTTTTGTGTAAAAAAATCAAGATACTGTTCGCTATTTTCACTTGATTTCATCATAATACAAGCTTTACATGTTTATCGTTTATCGGCATAAAAATAGAAGTAATGTGTTCTTTCAAGCCCAGTAGTTTTGATTAAAATACTTTCTCTCCAATTTTAATTACGGTTGAGTTTCATCCATGTTGCCGATGCATGATAATTTATAGTCATTAGTAGCTTGAACACTGTTTTCTCAGCTACAACTTGCAGCTTAAAGTGTATTTCCTTGCTGATCTTTTATCCATACCGAATAAGGGTATAATGTAAAAATATATCAGTCCTATTCTACTTAACTTCATTTGTACTATAACTACGGTAACTGTGTATTACCTTACGATGGTTGAAATACAAGCAATACGGCTGTTGTTATCCGATTCAGTGATAAGCAAAACAACAGTTTCTGGTCGGTTGTTTATAGCTGTACGCATTTACTGTACACAAGAGTACTGTATAACGTTACTAACAATACTTTTATCATTCTCTTTTACTTTTTTAACTAGAAGATCGGATAAAGAGATGGAGGAAAAGAAGTTGGTTTATTGTAATTTGGTCTCTCTCGCTCCCTGATTGTACACTGCTGCCTGCGCCCGCACAAAATTTAAAAATATTTTATAAATATTGTCATATTGGTATTAACTGCTTACCCCACTGCAAAATCAAATTGTCGTAAGGCGAATTATTGTAAATTGTAAATCAATCACTACTTGACTATTTTAATAATTTTACCACAAAAACTGCATTTAGTCATGAAAATGAGATGGAAATACAGTAATTAGTAAATATTTATTCGTGAAAAATACCGTGAATGGGCGAATTTTCAGCAAATGTTTTTATATGTTCCATAGAGAAATCCACGAATAGGTGAGTCCGCGAATCGTGAGACCGCGAATACAGGGGGTGTACTGTACTAGGATCATCAATGCCTGACGAGAAGTCTTGAATTTGTTGATCACATCTTTCACTAGACTGAATGGAGGGAAGGCATACATTTCCAGATGTGACCAATCCTGAAGCATCGTATCTGTTGCCCATGCCTGAGGATCTGGAGACAGAGAGCAATACAGGGGGATGTGATGGTTCCTGGGTGTTGCAAACAAAGTCTATCCATGGTGTTCCCCACCATTTCCAAAGGTCGGTGCACACTTGTGGATTCAGCGACCATTCCGTGGGTAGAACTTGTTAGCAACGGCTCAATACGTCCACCAATATGTTTAACTTGCCCTGAACATAACGGGTAAGAATCTGTGCACTGTTGTTGTGAGCCCAAAGAAGGAGATCCCTGGCTAATTCCCAGTGACAGAAAGTGAGTGCTTCCTTGGTTTAGAATATAAGCCAGAGCCGTCATGCTGTCGGAACGAACCGCAATCACTGAGTCTCGCATTACTGCGGCAAAGTGTTGAAGCGCCACACGAATCGCCTTCAACTCCTTCAGATTTATGTGCAGTTTCCTCTCTTGAAAGAACCACTTCCCTGACACTTCCAATCGTCCTAGTGTCGCTCCCCAACCAAGGTCTGAAGCATCAGAGAACAATGAGAGGTTCGGGTTAGGATGAGACAGGGATTTCCCTGAATGGAACCTTCTTTCTATGAGCCACCACTGAAGATCTTTTATTTCCTGTGTGATGGGGAATACGAAGGAATCTGAAGAATCTTCCTGTTCCAATTGGCCTTCAGAAAGAACTGCAAAGGCCTCACATGCAGTCTCCCCAATCTCCCCAAAGGAACAAACATCTCTATGGAGGAGAGAGTCCCTAGCAGGCCCATCCAGTCATTGGCCGAGCAGGTCTTTGATTACCCACTGATCAGCTCCTCTTTTGCTCCATCTCTTCCAAGAGAGACAAAGCGTGACCCTCACTGGAGTATGAAGGACTAAATCCTCACTTGCGAGAGGAAGATCTTGCGGAAACAAAAGCTGTTTACCCGGAGGGGAAAGCAGGAGGCCGATTTCTGTGGGTCGAAACCCTTCACTAACGAGCAGACCCACAGTTCCACCCTTCTTCAGGACCCGCGACATACAAGGTAGTTACTTCCAAGCGACCCATCTCTCTGGACGCTCTACCTGTACAAGAGAGAAAATTCTCTAGGTCTGCGACTGGCACACAAGAAAGGACATTCTAGACTTCCTGGCGACTGCTCCAAACATCAGTCGAGAAACTCAACACCTGAAGGCCTTAAAAATACTCTTCAACAGATGATCCATCTCCTGAGCTGAAAAGAATGTTTTACTGATGCAAGAGCCACCTCGTCCCCAGTCAATGAGTGCAAAAGTGCCCTGGGAGGCATCAGGCACTCCCAGGGGGAAGCTTCTCCGTTGAATACCACAAGTACCGCCTACGTGAGAGATGAAGGAAAAACACTAAACAGGCCCTTCCTCAATCCTCTTGTCAGAAAGCCATTCCTCACACTTGGCAAAGAGCCCCTTCAAAGATTTAGAAAGAACCATCTTAAGAAGACTAGTCGAATCCACAGGCTGATAGCTCATCATGTAAGACGAGCCTGGAGAAGAAGGAGAGGACGGAGTGAAAAAATCCGGGAACTGCTGAAGAAGGCACTTAAGGAGTGCTGCATACTGCGCAGCAGACGTATCCTGCTCCTCTTCTTCCTCAACAAAAGAAATCAGAGATGTCATCAAATCTGATCCAGGGGCAGTCTGCGCTGCAGGTTTCTGTAAAAGATGAAGGATATTATCCAGTTTTTTGTTGCCAAGGTTCAAGTGCTGGGTCCAAAGCAGAAGGCGGCTTATCCGAAGCTGCAGGGCGCTTGGAAACTTGATGAGGTTCAAGCGTTATCAGAAGTTCGGCAGCTTCAGGGTGCTCCGACAAAAGAGAACATCCGAACCTCTCAGGGTGCCTGGCTGTATCAGGGCACTTGGCTGCATCTGGGCACTCGGTTGCATCAGGGCGCTTGGCTGCAACATTGTGCCCGGCTGCTGCCGGACACTTGTCTGGTGCTGAGCGCTCAACATGACATCCCACCGGTGAAAGGATGTTTCGAAGAAACAAGGCGCTAAAAATCTTGGAGCTGCTGCGTCCTGGAGAGTGTAGACAGTTAGAACCTCCTCCTGGCGCTAGGAGAGGAGAGGAAAACGCTCTGAGTGTCCCAGTTGCTGCACAAAGATTGAGGACTGGAAGGAGGGCTCCCTCATTCTCTGTAAGGGAGATGTGGGACTGATCTTTACCCAAGAAGTGCCCTGAGTGGGCAAGTAACTCTCCTAAAACAACGGTAAGGCTTGGGCTCCTCACGAGGCAGTGCTTCTTCAGAACGACAAAAGTCGATGTACTTCCCGAAACGCCTTTCAGTGGTTGTCTCTGGCGCAACTCTGGGGTGCAACAGGTTGGACTGAGGAGACAACTGCCCATGGCAGACCCCACTGACCTCCCTGAGGGCTACCAGTATGCCTACTACCAGGTAGTGGCAGTATGGCAGTGACCCTCGCTTCCGGGAGAATCAGCGGGATGAGCAGCCGACCCTCCACTACGCATCCAGAAAGATGCTTTCCAATGCTGTCTGTTGATACCTGGGACCGGCAACAGGCTCAACTGAGGGGCGTAATAACCGTGTGTAACCCCCGACCTCCCTTTGACTTCAGTATGTCTCCTCCCGGTGTATGGGAGTATGACAGGGACCTTTGTCTAGGAGAATTGAGGGATGAGTAGACACACTCCTCCACTGCACAACATTCACTATCACCGGGTTAACATCTGTTAACCTAAAACAAGATCATAAATGGCACGAGAAGAAGCGAGAGTCGGGCATGGGAGCAAGTGGATAAAATGGGCAGGAAGGTTACAGTGGGAGACACTTAGATGGCGCCAGGAGGTACCCGTAACTGGCGCCCGGTGCCCGAGCAAACGCCGTGTGCCAGAGAGTGGAGCCCCAGTACCCAAAGCGGACACCTAGCGCCCGGATAGCGATGCCAGGCGCCTGGCTGGCGCTGAGCATTTTCTGCAGTTGGCGGCGTCGAGCCGTAGTTTGGAGCAGGCGCCGAGCCAACAGCTTTCGAGCAGCGCCAGCGTTCTGCAGTTAGCGGCCTGGCGACAGGCCAGCAGGCGCAAAAAGCTCTTCAGTTGGCTGTCGCCGAGCCAGTAGCTCAAGCAGGCGCCGGGCACTCTGCAGTTGGAGGCCGTCGAGCCAGAAGCTCAAGTAGACACCGGGTGTTCTTCAGCTGGCGGTCGCCGAGTCAGTAGTTTGAGCAGGCTCCCAGTGTTCTGCAATTGGCGGCCATCAAGCCAGTAGCTTGAGCAGGCACTGAGCGTTTTGCAGTTGGAGCAGGAGAGAGCTACTGACGCTCATAGAGGAGCTAAAAATGTGTAACTCTTCACTGATTCCTGTCATATTCCGAAGCATGTTAAAACCAAGACAATGAGCACAATTCTCCCCACTGTATTCCTGCCCACTTACACTTTCAGTTCTCTGCAAAGGAAAGTGTAATAATATGTTCAATTAATCTTTTAAGAGATAAATTTATGAAGAACACAGAAGTACCATTATACAGATATCTCAATTCCCTTTAATATATATATCTCAATACTCATCAAATATTTTGAGACTCACTGGTGCATTTCTTCAAAAAAATTGGTCCAGAGTGAATACAGAAGTTATGTTTATTACATTACTCGGAAAAGGAAAGTTAACCTTTACAGACCAAGATGATATCTACATCTCAATTTCTGTCACACGTTTGAGATTTACAGTTTATGCCAAAACGTGAAAATATTGGTTGAGTAGATACCCAGCATTAATATTTTACGCTAAAGAAAAGAGGCAACAAATGCAAAACTGTAAGTTTCTTTACAAAGGAAATTCAGCTTGGTAGCAAACACATTACATATACGCTATTCAAGACGAAGTACACACTGTACCATCATACATAAGTACACACTGTATCATCATACATACAAGTCTCAAATTCTAATTAAGACTGACACTTGCAGATGAGAAACAAAATCATGTTACTGGTTCGGCAACGAACACGTTTACATTCACCGGTAAAGGCGAAATCGTTGGTTAAACTGCCACCATCGTAGTTTGGAGTTCGCTCTGCTTGTGAAATATGACAAATTAAAACAAAACAACCAAAAACTGTCCTGAATGCTGTAAGCTTGAAGGCTCCCAAATCAGCAATAAAACATCACCAAAATCCCGTCTCTGACCGGCAAATTTAAGAACAAAGCTGACAAAGATGCTCTGTGCTGACTCGAGCATCGGCAGAAATGTAATGACGAATGTTTGCCGAGTAGTTCCTGATACTCTTGTTAGTGGGCGAGACCAGTCACCTGCACTAAACTGAAGCACTAACCAGCAAATTTTTTCATTTAGGCTGCCGAGGCAAGAGAAACTCTTAGCTAATGTAATTACTGGGTAAGTTACATATATAAAATTCCTTGATAATCACTGATCTGCTGTAACTTATGCTGGATTTTAGAATAAGTTTCCTTGAGAAAGTTCCATTTAATTGCTATAGTGCACTCCTTCATTAATCAAAGTGAAATATTTTTAAAAACTTTTGCTGTGTCACAATGAAAGGCAGCTACTGAATAATAATGGTATAAAAACAAATCTTAAAAAATACTAACCGTTGGAAGGTGGCGGTTCAAATGCCTGAGGTTCATGCTCTTCTAAGTACGACCGATGCATCTTAGAAATATCTATATCTAATTGGCCATTTTTTTGTTCAGTTTTACAAAAAACAGTATAATCAGGAAGAGAAAGTAACTTCAACATGTGTTTCTTCATCTGTAGCACCGTATCTTCAGGAGTCTTTTTGGACATCTGATTTTTTCTGGAAAATAAAAATGTACAACAAATTACTTACAAGACCTTAATAAAATGAATTCCCTTAATACTGTACCACAATACAAAACTTTTTTACTTGAATATATGAACATACTTTCTATTCACTTTCACAGAGTAAAATACAGATATTGTACCGTATTCCTAACCCTACACTGCACTCGCATTTAGCATTCTTGATGATTTTCTTATCCAAAACAATGTCTCAAAAATTTTGTCTAGGCACTCAGCAAAAGCCAAATGTTTACCAAAATAATTAAAAAATTGATATATACATATTCAGCAATGTTTAATATAACATACATGAAGATGGTCAAGAGCTTAACACAAGTTTTATGAAAAAATATGATCCTCTTCCCACCAATACTAGTGGGGAGATAACCCATCAAGTGTGCATGCTGTAACTCATCAGACAAAGATAAACAGCCTTTGAACTGATGGCAGTAAATAATGCAGATACAGAATTTTCAATAAAGATGAAACTAAAAATTTAAACTGAAGGCTAACCAACCACTCGTAAACATTTGACAGAGCTAAGTTAGGTCGGCCTTACTTTGAATGATAGGGATAACTATTAAGTACATGTATATGATACATAAAAAGATCTTTACAATATTGTAAGCTATACAGGAAAAATTACCATAAATAAAGCCAACTCTATACAAGATAAATTTAATATGGTAATTCAATACAAACTCAATCTTTAAATTTAATATGGTAATTCAATACAAACTCAATCTTAAACTATCCTAAATTTTTAATGATGTCAATTTTCATCAAGGCTACTGACCTGGTCCTTGGAACTACAGTATGTAAATACATGATGTCTGAAATTAGACTTAATTTCTGAAATGACTTCAGATGATCTTATAACTCAATCACAAAAAGCCATTTTACTTGCTTTTATTTCTATGCATTGGTGTCCTGATGTTACAGTAAATGAACTAATATGTCTTATTTTCTGATTTTTATGAGCACAGACAAAAACTCAAAGCAAACACACAAAATCAAAACCAGCAAAGAAAATGTTTTAGAAATAGACCTATGAATATGTATTATTTAATGTGTAACAGTGCTAAAATTGCAAAATACTTTAGGTATGTTGAGCTTGATACACAACTCACAATTTGAAAATGTAGAATGTACTAACAAAATTCCATGCAAAGATTGTAATATAATATATATCCCACGTATCACTGGATACATGGAGTGCTAAGCATACTGCATATGCTAAGCATACTGCATATCATAAATGGACATGGGATATATGAGGATGGAAAAAAAACCTGGCAAAGTAAAGATACACGTGTACCATACAACCACTGATATCAGATTGACAAATATTTCATAGGATGTCTTATTTGAAATATTTATTGTACCTTTAAAATGAATCTTTTATGGCTATGCACAAGCATATACTGCACTGCAATAAACAAGCATAACACACTAACATGACGCAGTTTCAACTGTTATTTGTAATTTTGTACATTGGTTTGTTTTTTGACTATGCAATATTTTCTGGGTAAATACTAAGGTTCTTCATTTCTTTCTCTAAGTCCATAGAGTCAACACCATTTTTAATTTCATACAGATGATCAGTTACTCGAAAGGCGTGATACTAGATTCTCCCCCAAAACTCCAAATCTTTATTTATAAAAATTTTTATTTAGATTTGCAATCTATAATTTTATGGTGTGCAACCTCTATAACAATACGTCGTCATAATGATTAGCCTAACCTAACACCACCCTAACTTGAGCTGCTATATAGTGTGAGCTATATGTTAAATACTGCACAAACGCAACGATGTTTTCTAGTTTTACAGCTTTTACAATATATTTAAAAGGCTGGTATGAATATCAATTTATTTGATAAGACAAACATATTTATAACAAATAAGGTGCATGCACTGATAACCTACATGTATTCATTCAAATGGGATGAGATCAAGTCACAGTAAATTATTTCAAGGGCAGTTTAGTATTGAATTCTTTTAATACTTTAGAAATTTGCTTTTTGTTTTACTACTGAATGCTCCTAAAAAAAAAAAAAGCTGATGGTGTTTGTAGGGTGGTATACTGTTCTGCCTACATCAGGCAAGGCATATTTTCATAAGTATTTTACACTGATGCCTCTCTCACCAAGCCGCTTGCTAATGATTTACTACTGTATGTTGTACCAATTGAAATTTGGGGGTAAATATTTTGTAGGTCAACGGACATCTTTACATTTTTTAAAATCTCCATCCAGTATAAGGTATGTTTTACACCTTACCAACGCTTCTCCTGTTTAGTGTCAATAGGCTACTTCCAAGTTCGTCCAACATTCCAAGAAAGCTCTCCATAATATCCTGTTTTTGTTTTTCCCACTGCAAATCATCTAAACACTTGTTAAAATACAAACCACAGTGGACCAGCCTTCCTTCTTAACCTACGACTGGGGGTACATTTATCCCACCGAGTAGTTGTTTACATTCATAACCAAGTTTGAACTTCGCCTATCCCGGGCTGTCATCGTCAACAACCTCTGTCAGTGAACCGGACACGTCGTTCTGGTCACTTACTTGGCATCAATATGCTTAAAGCATTTTTTCTTGTTACACCTGGAGCATTCCCCGCGTTGGTCATCGTTGTCAAACCTAAGGCCTGAAACATAATCCGTATTCTGGCCTATGATCCTGGGTTTCTTCTTCTCGCCACTCGACTTCTCAGCGGGTTTTTTCCTCTTTTTTGGCTCTTTCTTTTGCTCAGGTTCCTGTGCCACTGCAGGAGTCGGGTGTGGCTGTGGCTGGGGAAAGTGATAAGCCGTTGGAACAACCATTTGCTGGCACATACCACTCGACATGTTTGCCATCGCCATCTTTTATGTTTTGACTGTGGAATGACGTCACTACTTAAGCCACGTATGGGAACGCCCGCTCAGTTTGAAATCCCCCTGTAATCCGGAGGGACCTCTCCGACGCCTCTTCTCCAAAACGCCCCCATCAGTCTCATTTGATCTAGTATTGCGCAATGTCACATTAGCTGACAGAATATTTCTAAAAGCCTTAATTTACTCAGGACGTTGCGTTCCGCTTAAACGTATGGTAGGCAATTTTAACATTTATTATTATATATAATCTAAGCCACCAAAATTTCGAACACAATAGGGCAGCTCTACTGTTCCATTAGTCGTCAATCTATTAATCATTGTTAGAGTAGCAATGCTTAATTATACCAATTACTATAAGTTGGTTTTGGGAGCATGAAATCTATCTGGTTAACGGACAGAGCCAAAACTAACATAAACCTGTTCTGACCATATCCTCAGAATATCCTTTGTATTTTTCAAGAAAAAAAAAATAAAGGTTCACGATAAATAGGCCTTGTGTTGACATTTTTCTTTATTACATTTGAATTTGATAAGACTGTTCCATATCGGATTTCTCTCAAATGCACTATAATTTTTTTCAACATCTATATATTTAAATTGTTTGTAGTATATATTTCCGTTATCTTTGTTTTCATTTTCACCTTAGTTCCGACCAAGTGACAAATTCAAAATCAAGTGCAAGACCGTAAGACTTCCATACAATATTTGGCATCTACTCAGTAGGGACCAAGGTTCTAGGATGCTACTAGACATGCACTTCCTAAGACAATTTTAAGAAACCAAGACGAGCTTATTAGCGCTTGCCACTTTTCCCCTTCCCCCTGCCTCTCTCTCTCTCTCTCTCTCTCTCTCTCTCTCTCTCTCTCTCTCTCACACACACACACACACACAACCAAGCAATAACAACAAATTTGATTTTACAAAGTTTATTTTGTAACGTATAATGCAATCATAGCAGTACCTTACTAACGCACAGACTTGTTTGAGAGAGAGAGAGAACAACGTGGGTAAACGGAATGAAAAAAGTCTACAGCAACAAGTGTGCGTGATCAGAATGAATGAAATGTCAGGTAATTCTCAATAAGAAATGACCTTGCCCTTCGCTACATTACCTTGCATAACCGCTTCGCACAGGTAATCTTTATAAAAAAATGTTACATTATGTCGTCATCGAAATGTTATTTTCCCCTCACACTGCGATCGGCAAAAGAGCGGAAACATGAAACCTTCCTTGTGAATTTCCTAGCATGAGCGAGCGTATTCCAAAGAGAAAACTCCAAAGAAGGAAAACGTTTTGAAACGGTGCACTACAAAGTGGCACGACCAGCGTTTCTCACAGCGAGCACAGCACGTGTTAAGTGGTGAAGCATGACTTGACACTCACTACGCGTTGCTGCTCAGACTTTCACGTGTCACGGAGTGCTCGCGGGTACATTCTTTGCTAGGTGGGAAAAAATAATAAGTGCTCACTTGAAATCCATATTCCAACCGATTTTTAATGAGTGAACATTTCAACTGAAAACCAATAAATTGTTCCAATGCGTATTTGTCGGTCTTTGTGCGTTCGTGTAACGGGTAATGTCGGGGATTCCCCACGGGCAGTAAAAATAAGGAAAAAATAAGTATGTTCGACCTTGACATTCGCGGCAGTAAACAGAACCGGCAGTGTCTGTGACTCTGTCGTTTCTAACTTGTTCGTTTTTACCATTGCTTTGTGGACGTATGTGTTCTGGTGCCAGGTGGTATCAGTCAGATAGACTGCTTTGCATCATGAATATACAATTAAACGAAGATCAGTTTCGTTCGTGCTCGTTAGATTTTGTTCTGAAAAATAACGAGTCAAATGAAAATTATCAGTAAAACACCAAAAGGGCAACATGAAGATTAGAGTGCCACTCCAGAAATCCACAGTCCAAAAACTTTGCGCTGTTGGCTTTGGTTAGTGGAAATAAAAATAAATATCCAGCTGCCAGTGATTTTGCAGTTCTTTCATTCACGCAAATCTGTCGCGAGTGAGAAGTATCATTACAAAAATAGTAACATACCTTGCATGGCGGGTGCTTTGGATGAATTAAGCAGGTGTGAATGATAAAACGTAATTGTAAACCTTTTGCACAGCAGATGAACAGGCACCTCCATAAGCTGAAACAATAGGAAGAAAGCGAAATATTATAAAACCTAGGTATCGACACAATTCTCTCTCGCGTTGGAAATGTTTCGTACTAACTTTCCGTTGTTGTTCGCCGTTTCAATTCTATCGTCACTCAGACTTTCTTATCGGTCAACGAATGAAATTGTCTGATGATTTAAGAGTTTTCTTTGATGACACTAATTCATATCTTGTTTATTTCCATAATTCCTAAAAAAGTTTTGCTTCTAAATGGTAATATAAGTCAAAGAGAATAGGTCAACAAACGAAGTATTAAGAAACTGATAAGAGTCAACGACACACACGCACACCACTTGTAATTTAATCGTTTCAGAATTTTTCGACCCAAATATTAGTCGGATAGTAATGATAATCAGCTGAGGAGCTGGCATCCGTATTTCTTGCTACAACTGGGGCCTACATAAGTTACTGATAAAATATGTTATTGTGTTTAGTGAATTTGCGCACAGTAGTATGTTATGTTCAGGCAATGATAATGTTTCTCATCATTGCCGACCACTAACTGTACGATTAATAACCAGAAAGAAGTCTAGTGAAGTAAAATGAAATAAAGACACACGAAGCAGAAATAATAGCTTTCTCTTTCATTCATGCGGGACAAGACGATACATTCAGAAGACTGGCACCCACTACAGCGAGTTATGGTCTTCCTTTATCGATTATGTCGGCGTTCCGCGTCCTCCATTAATAAAACTAGTTCCCCGAGTGAAGGTCACTTCGTAAAAGTTAGGAGACGAAACTCTTAGAAAATTCCCCAGTCACAGTGATAAAGGAACAAAAAAAAAAAAAAGGTTTTGCATTTGAATCACCATTCCCCATGGAGCTACGTGGCTGTAATACTTCAGTACCTTAGGATTATTTCAAAATATTTCGATAGGCTACCCTCAGGAACCGCTTAGTTTTGTACCGTGGTGTTGCATGACCAAAAATGAGTATTCACCAGTATTGTTTCTTTTTTTTTACATCATCTGATAATATTGTATTAAATGAAGTTTATCTTGGTTAAAATGTAAAATTGAACGAAAATTTTTGATATTGCATCCCGCCTGTGACGTCAGAGCTTAAATAAATTCGTTCCCGCTTTTATCTGTTTACCAAAATTGTTCATACCAAGCAGCAACAAGTTTTCGTGCAAAAAGTCTTTTAAATTGCAGAATGCTTCTAAGTATTTCCGTCACGTTGCTAGTATTCGTTTTTAAAGGGAATTGCTTTATGAATTAAGCGATATGTTAAATTAATGAGCATAAAAATGCACTCACTTTCCCGCGAGAATGTCGTATATTGCAGTTTTCATTATTCAGCTAATAAAATATTGACCTACAGTAGATCGCTGAAGCTTTCGAATGAGATTCGCCTTGTTTCTCTTCCGTCTGTCTCTGTCTCTCTCTCTCTGAACCGTCCCTCCCACCCCCCACACACACACATATACATATATATATATATATATATATATATATATATATATATATATATATATATATATATATATATATATATATATATATACACACACACAGGATATCTCATATTACTGCTGGTGTGAAAAATAAGAGACTCGTTTCGACTTTATTCCAAGCCAATGACGAAGGACTGATACATAGTATCAGAAGTCACAAATATATATACCATAAAATAGTAATAGTACGAACAGACATACTGCCATTTTGAGACTACAGATCCACCCACAGGCGAGGGTCAAGGTAGAAGTGGCCTTCAAAGCTCATTTGGCTAAAAATCACAATATGCTCTCGGGGACAATACTGATAAACATACCGACTATAAGATACTACCGGTTCACACCTGGCAGTTGTCAGGGAGGAGGGGTGGTTGGAAATCTCATCAGCACAGCTGCCCCATACTGTGCTTACAAATATGATAATCCTATCTCATTACATCTCTAATGCCTACCTTAAAATTTAAACAATTTACAATTTTCTTTTGATATTAAAGAATCAGGTTTATATATCCTTTGACTGATATTCATATTATGGCTGTAACCTTTATAAAGGTAGATTCAATGATGTTCCTTTCCGTGCATTATTAGAACATGTCCTTTTGCCCTTCCCAATTGATAGCATGACTGTTCTCGCTAATATGTACAAAGATACCACTGTTTTCCTGTATATCTCACGAATTTTTATGCTGTTCTGTTCTCTTTTCAGTTCTTTACCCATCTGGCCAACATAAAAGTTGTCTAGAACTTTACATGGAATTTTATACACACCCCTTTAGTATTGTCAGGAGAGTTCTTGATAAGTACATGTTTCATTGTTTGTGTGTTCTTAAATGCAACATTGACACCAAAGTCTAAGAAGATGGGGATATCTTTCTTATTATTATTATGAGGCAGTACAAGCAAATTTTTTGTGTTGTAAGGTTCTTTTTGGTTTTGATACATGCCTTTTTTTTTTTAGCCGCTTCTAATGCATTATTTAATACACTGTCAGGATATTTAAATTTCTTGCCTGTATTCCTAATCTCATCTATTTCCTCATCAATATGTTCAGGGCTACATACACTTAATGCTCTTAAAAGCGTAGATGAAGACACTGATTTCTTAACCTTATTCAAGGTAGGCAGTAGAGATGTATGGAAATAGGATTATCAACTGTTATGGAAAAACACAGTACCAGGGACAGCGAAAGTGCTAATGAGATTTAACCCCGCCCCCACCCCTGTCAGGTGTGGACCTGTAGTCTCTTATGGTCGGTACATTTATCAGTATTGTCCCCTGAAAGTATATTGTGATTTTTAGCCAAATGAGTTTTGAAGGCCACTCCTACCTCGACACCCGCCTGTTGGTAGATCTGTAGTCTCAAACGATTGTGTATGTTTGTCAGTACTGTTTCTGTAGTATATATATTTATGACTTCTCATACTATGTATCAGTCCTTCATTAATGGCTTGGAAAGAAAGTCGAAATCGGTCAGGACCTACACCCCGTCTCTTATTTTTCATCTGTGGTAATGTGTGATAAATGAATCACGTACAAAAGTTATTATAATCATAAATATGTGTGTGTAACTAAGGAAAATTTATGTTTTGTCATTATAAAAGCTTCTGTGTACTACGAGAAGGAAGGGGACGGCTTCAGTTCAAGATTTTACGTAGTGCAAGAAGTAAATTTATGCGCAATGTCCATCCTGATCGGAAAAATCTCCGACTCAAAGAATAACGGCATAGCTTCATCTCCCATCCTGAAGAAAAGTTGAACAGTCTAACTGACGAAAGTGAACGTAGCAAGGACTATCGGGACAACTAATATCTGGAATGATGTGCAATGTTTCTTAGGATGTCTCAATATTTGCAGTAAATAATAAAAAAAGCAGATAGTGTTAGCACTGTTTTTGCATGTGCTGTATAGGAAAAAAACAAGGGTGACCCACGTAGTCTTTTGTACGGCAACATGCCTCATCTGTTCAGTATGGAACACTGAAAATCTTTGAAATCTTCCAGAATGATCTGTACGCTATGACATCCATAAAAAGGAAAAGAAGACTTAAAATTAGCAGTTTTATAGCAAAAGTAAGTCTTGCAGATAATCAAGAATTGACCAAAAAAAAGTAGATAGTTATTTTGAGACGCTATTATTTATCCGATCTGAAACACATTACTGCGTATTCAGATATATTATAAAATAAAATTCTAGCTAAAGTACTGGCATTAGGACACTCAAAATAACCCAAATAGATTAAAGGTTCACCTGTGCACGGGTACTTTCCCACAGCACACACAGGTCCTCCTCCCATCCACAAATATAAAACACATACTTTGCATATTTTGATCAAATGAAGTAGACCGTGTTTTGATCAAATTAAACCCTTTGCTTCAGTTCCTATGAAGGGAGCGGTGAGATCAAAGCGACCCACTTTAACCCTCCGCGAAAAATATTCACCACTTTTTCCCCGGGCGTACTTCATGTGATATCTTCCGATGGAAAAAATTAATCATAAAGAAGAAGAAGAGGAGGAGTCGTAATCTTGGGTTGGAGCCGCTTTGAATGTGTGAGGATAGCCTACTCGAGACTGGGTCGATCTTTGAAGGGTTTTTACTAAGCCGTCAGATCTACTTAGAACCGGATCAGGGATTCGGATTAAGTACCAAGAAAACTTAAGAAAGAGGGAAGGAAAATATTGCATTCAGTAAATATCGATAAATATATCAATTGGAATATTGTGTTCAGTCTCAGCAAAAATATCTGTGAGGTAATTTGTACTTGGAATCAGCTCACAAATCTCTGAAAAAATTATATGATTGAATTCTTTCCTATGGAAAAATATAAAAAGTACTATTTAACTCATTCTTACGAATAGGATTCGTGGAAATTCTAATACAGCACTGAAGATTCAATTAAAAAAAATATGGGGAGTCTATTACTGATTTCGTTGTTATGAAAGAATATACGGAAAGTCCACAACTGAACTCGTTCTTATAAAAGAATGTAGAAGAATCTGCAAAAGATGGTGATGAAGGAAACAAATGTTGAAAATAAATGCATAAAATGCTAATAGACAATGCCGTAGACCAGCAACTCAAAGTGAAATAAAAGTCCCAGATAAAACGAAAAGAACAGAATATCAGATGACAATACCAAGAAGAGGCTTATAGGGGTGTGCCCTGAAAAGGCGCCCTTGTTTGGACACAGTCACAAATATTTAAAAAAGAACGTCTCCCGGCCTGACCTTCAAGAATCATGAATTACGGCTTATACATCATCATCATCATCACCATCATCATCATCATCTCGTATGGATACGGGTCTGTCTCATACTTTCCTTTCTGTATTTCACTTACATCATTCGTTACCCGTCCTTTCTTACCATCGCGACCCCCTCCCATCAAACCTTAGCCACCCCCGTCCCAGTGAATTCAGACAGGTTCAGACATCTGTTATAATATTACTTCAACAAAGTCAGATGAATTAACATTCAAGTATACACAACGAAATCTTAGTAAGTCTGATAATTAATTAATAGTTCCATAGAGCACAACTGGAAAAAGCCTAAAATACATATTGGGAATACGTGTTAAAATTAGTAAGAAATCTGATCGTTATCTTAGGTTATGTAAAAATATTGTTAAGATTTTAAAAATCATATCTATATCTGGAAATCAATGTTAATGGTCGGGGAACTTCCTTTGTAAATGGAAATTGGGAAGTTTACGTTTCGTTATGACGATTGCTGGGTAGAAATGCATGAAGAGACGTAAAGTGAGCTAACAAAAAAATAGGGATAATGACAGAATAACCAAAGACATTCTTCAATGAAAAGGTTTTCGAGCATAAATCTTTTCAGCTCATCATGCAACACAACCCTGAACAAGACTCTTCGCTGGATGAGTCGGTACAGCTGCGGACTGTCACTCGATGGGCCGGAGTTCAATTCCCCCGGCCGGCTGATGAGGAGTTAGAGGAATTTCTTACTGGTGATAGAAATTCATTTCTCGCTATAACGTGGTTCGGATTCCACAATAAGCTGTAGGTCCCGTTGCCAAGTAACCAATTGGTTCTTAGCCACGTAAAAATAAGTCTAATCCTTCGGGCCAGCCCTAGGAGAGCTGTTAATCAGTTCAGTGGTCTGGTAAAACTAAGGTATACTTAACTTAACAACCCTGAACAGGATTCTAAACTTTGCTGAGGGTTTAAATTGCACAATGATGACCATTCGTCTGTTTATGCAACTATCTGCGAACGCAACTGCGCACAGAAACTCATTATAGCGCAGTTTAGCATACCCCAACATACACGAGACGGAATGTCGCCAGTCACTCAGCTGAATGAAATGGTGTGAATGAAGAGAAAGAGGCGCAACAGAATGAACAGAAAAGAGAATAGATCCATTTGTTTTATGACCTCCGAAGGCCTCGTTATTTTCCCGGATTCCACCTTTAAGAGTGCAGTGATGACGTAGCAAATATGACTGGGGAAACTCACAATGGTTCTTCCTTCTGGAAAGTCACGAAATGATCGAAAATGACTGCTGATAGTGATTTCACCAGTGGAAGTCTGTCTGTATGTATATATGTATGTATGTATGTATGTATGTATGTATGTATGTATATACCAACGAGTAGATTCCTACCCGTAAATTCCAGATAAGATGGAATTTTCGATTACGTTCCCAACTGAATAAAACACAGCTGGATCATGAATGAATTATCATATATATATATATATATATATATATATATATATATACACAGTATATATATTATAATAAAATAATATAATAAAATCTTAAATTTTTTAGTTTTAATTTTACAGAATTTTATGTTTCATTTTAACAGCCCTGATGATGTAATTAAATGGACAATTACGAAACAATTGGACTAAAGATAGCTTGTATATCTGTGTGTGTCCTCTTTGGATATTGATGATTATTATTATGGATTGACTTGACTCTCAAGCTGAGCTATGATATGTATGTATGTATATTTATACAGTATATATATATATATATATATATATATATATATGTATATATATATATATATATATATACATATATATATATATATATATAAATTACAGGTAGGAATCTACTCGTTGATGTGTAAATAAGCCTCGTAAGTACAGTATTTTTTACAACATTCTATTGTCAAATGATTGATTATTTGTGATGTTTATTAAAACAACTGCTGATTGTTTGTCATTTGATATTGTAAAATACTTTCAAGTAGATAAATGTAGAAATGTATGAAAAAGACAGACAGACACTCAGCACAAGTCCTGAGAACCTCCATGGTGTTTTCAACAGAAGGGAAAGCCCTACGATGATTCATTCACGGCCCATCCGTGTTTTATCCAGTAGGGAACGTAATCGAAAATTCCTTCTGACTATAAAAGTGATTTAGTGCCCAGTCTTTCCAGTAACGTACTTCACTCCACTCTGCTTATTCTCTTTTGGTCTTTGAAATATAAACAGTATTATGACATTCAAGCATAGTTAATTTCAAAATCCTCTTAATTATGCAGTTCGAATTTACTACTAGCAGCTCATGGTCTGTTTCTATCTCAGTGTGGGCACCAGTAATAGAAAAAATCAGTTGGCAATTATTCATTTTACTTATATTCCTTCATGTATTGCGGCCATTAATATACAAAAACAAAATTCTTTAGGTTTCGTTATAATACCAAAGAGAGAGAGAGAGAGAGAGAGAGAGAGAGAGAGAGAGAGAGAGAGAGAGAGAGAGAGAGAGAGAGAGAGGTAATTAGGCGCTATTAAAAACATCACCCTGTATTCGGGATTTTTTTTCATATCACAAACTTCTCTAATGTCCTGATTCGGTCGTTGTCTTCTGCAGCGGTCTTCCCAAGATGGCGTCTCTGGCGGCAAGAAACTGACATTCCTAACATGCTCAATTACAAGGTTCTTGTTCTCGAATTCTCGAGGAAGTCCATCAGAGACTCCTGATTGAAAAACATTCATGGAAACGTTTCGTATTCTCTCTCTCTCTCTCTCTCTCTCTCTCTCTCTCTCTCTCTCTCTCTCTCTCGTGTTGTCAGAGTATTCACGCAAAAAGTAGTACACAGCGGACATTCTATTTGCTTAAAAAGTTTTCACAAGAAGTATGTGTGCTGCAGGGTGTGGGTGCAGGTATCATAGTCATTTGGGATGAGGCTGGTAGCCCTATTAGAAGATGAATGGGGTTTCAAATGAGTATCCATTCGTTCTTAAACAGGATTCGACACAACTCCTGTTTAGCGGGCGAGAATGTTATTGATATATATATATATATATATATATATATATATATATATATATGAAATAATATATATATATATATATATATGAGCTTATATGTGTTGTATTTAAAAGGTTTTAGGGTCTTATAGTGTTATCGGTAAAATATATATGTCTACTGTATATATATATACTCTCTGCTGTGCGTATTGTGTGTGTGTGTGTGTGTGTGAGTCTGTGCGCGTATGTATTTATAATAGTCACATGTGAAAGGAAAAAATCCAGAAAAACCCTAAGTCAAAAAGAGTTAGGACACTGTTCATCAGTTTGGGCTTCTCAATGTCATCTTAGCTTTTTGGAAACGCTTGTCAGTCAGTAGAAGCATCATTCTGATCCAGACGGGGAACAATCCCTACCTCTTATCCTCCCTGTTAAAATGAAAGGATCATAAATGTTTCCACGAGCTCAGACTGACGTATGTCCCTTACAAGATAACTGAAACTTATTTCATCAAATACATAACTATTCCTCGCCAGCATTTCTTGAAAGAGTCATCTCACGACTGTCATTCGATGGGCCGGAGTTCAATTCCCGCGGCCGGCTGATGAAGAGTTAGAGGAATTTGTTTTGTTGATAGAAATTCATTTCTCTATAATGGTTCGGATTCCAATAAACTGTAGGTCCGTTGCCATAAGTAACCAAATGGTTCTTAACATAAATAAGTCTAATCCTTCGGCCAGCCCCTAGGAGAGCTGTCAATCAGCTCAGTGGTCTGGTAAAACTAAGGTATACTTTTCCCCCCACTCTTTCGCCTGTAGGAGGGTACCGCTGTCAGGGTACCTCACGCGGTGCACTGTAGCGTTACTTAAGGTTCTTTGCAGCGTCCCTTCGGCCCCTAGCTGCAAACCCTTTCATTCCTTTTACTGTACCTCCGTTCATATTCTCTTTCTTTCATCTTACTCTCCACCCTCTCCTAATAATTGTTTCACAGCGCAACGGCGAGGTTTTCCTCCCGTCATGCCTTTAAAACCTCTCTACTCTCAACTTCCTTTTCAACGATGAATGACCTCATAGGTCTCAGCTCTTGGACTTTGGCCTAAATTTTCTATTCCATTCCATTCCATCTCACTTTCCCGGTCGAAGAGCTTTGTGCAGCCATCGTATAATCTCAGTTGTTTATATTGTTGTATTTCTAAGACGGAACTCCTTCCCCCTTGACGGGACGGCTGAGCACGATAGGTTATGCTTGGTTAAGGAACGTTGGGCCCGACTGTATCCGTGTAACTACCTATCCCCATTTTCCTGCTTATTATCCTGTATTTTCTTTTTTCTCCTAGTACTTTTTTTTAATACACGCGTGAACCATATACACGTACGAGTATGCTATTACTGTAATAGCCACGCACGTGGGGATAGTCGCTCATTACATGATACACGCACATGTGAATAACAACGGCCATTTGAATTTGCAGGATTGGTTCTAAGAATACATGTGCCGGTCGTAAGGGCATGGCTGCCAGTGCATGTGGGTGTAAGCATGGCTAAATTATGTAACAGAAATAGCTTGTCACATTAAGCTCTCATTGGAGGGTTTCACATGATATTTTCAAATTACGTAACAAGTTATCTTCGCCGTTGATGGAGATAGAAAGGAAATTTCTTGGTCAGTGGCTACCAAAAGGAATATTAAGAGAATAAAATATATAAATCTCATATCAACCCAGTCTAAGTTCATTTACTGAATACTTAGAATGTTCACGGTGGGTGAGCTATTTCATCATATGATTATTCTTTTTTGTCATATCTTATCATAAAAAACTGGTGTTGCCCTACTGCAATGGTCATCGGCGTCAAATATGCCTGATTTAAAATGACATGTTTTATAATAAAAAAAAGCAACCACACCTACATTTAATGGGTACTTATAAGTCCCCTTATAACTTACATCCACGAAATTATACATGTATTCTTTTATCCTTTATCAAAATATGGTTGTCATCAAACACGAAAAGAAGAGTTCTGGAAGCCATTAGTGCTATCATTAACTTTGGCGGTCGATGAAAAATGCTTAACCATCATTATGTTTCATCTCGTGCCTCAGGAGATGAACTTACTCGAATGACAGGTTCCGTTATAATGAATACGTCCACATTCTTCCTTTCCCTCTAATATTCCCTTATCTTTCAGGTGTGGTCTACATGAGGACTTTAGGTTGTTCGCTGCATCAGCATCTGCACGAAGAACGTTTAGCAAATATGGTTATGTATGTCAGTGATCCTATGTTTTGTATATTGTTGCACGTAAGCCATACAAGTCAGACTGCAAAAAGGGAAATTTAAGCTCGAGATCTTTGGCAGTGACTGGTTGCGCACTTCCAGCGTTCTTATATTTGGTAAAAATATGAGATAGAAGACTTAATTCTGCAATCTTAAAACATTGCTGATGTGACACACCACGATTTTTTTTCTTTGTCTACTACTGCTAATTTTTCATATAAGATTTTTTCCTTGGTTTGCAGATCGTGAAGACGTTTTTTCATATTCCGAGACCTTCTCGTCAAGAAATCCTGAAATTCTTATCGTCTCAGTTGGAAACCGGAAATATCTAAAAGGATTCCCAAGATATTCACCTTCATGCCTGGTAAACTTTCTCCAAATATGAGGATTTGACGAGTAAATTCTGCTGAATTTGAGGTTTACTCTTCGCATCTCGGTAAATTTCTTACCTTACTCGGCGAAGTTGAAGGGGAAAACCGTGGAGCCGCTTTTGATAGGATGTTTTATATTCCTGATCCCAGATAGAATAACGCATGCAGTGTCGAAAATAAAATAAGAAAAGTAGTAGGGAAAGTCCAATATATTATGTCATTTGGGCATCTTATTTATAGCATGAATGTAAAAGTGTTGCTTGATATGAAATGGAAAGTTCGTTCTTATATGATTGTGCAATCCGTTGTCGAAAACAAATTAGTGTACATTCTTGTCACTGATATTATTCGAGAGAGTCTTGATTGTGATCACGTATATTCGTGGAAATGCAAATAGCTTCTTCTTTTTATTCCCCGTTTCTATCTTTTTCCAGACCATCTCTTCAACCTCGTCCTTCTTGGTCTTTTCCAGCTTCCAGAATCTGTTGTCGGTGCAAGCGCGCCCTCCCCTGAAAAAGGCAAAACGCCATAAGGTACCGTAGAAGGTAAAAAAAGATTTACGGCAAAGAACGAACTCGCTCCATCTGCTTTTGGCGCCATGTCTCACGACCTTTTTATGCATTCAGATGAAAGGAATGTCATATTGTTTCGTACGAGGTTTCGGAAGCCCCGGATGTTTTAATCTGTCGCGAGCGAAGTAATTGGAGTAGCAAGAAAAGATCATAATCTGCAAGCGACAAAGCAACATTTTTTTTAAAGCCGGTGTTTATTAAGAGAGCATGTCACGGAGGCTCCTGCCATTTTCCTTTTGTATTTTACGAGTTACCAGTGAAGTTAGGTAGTCGTTTCTTCTTCTTCTTCTTCTTCTTCTTCTTCTTCTTCTTCTTCTTCTTCACTGTGGCCTATCTTTCTGACTCTTCGACAAGAAAGCAAGTCTAAATTAAAACTATAAAAGCAGTCGACCCACTCTTTAAAAGAAGAAAATTTAAGCATCAAATGAGAACACTTTAGGAGAAAAGTTCAAGATTATGAATTCTGATGAACTTACATAATTAACAAGAGATAGAACTTACAGGAGCTTGAGCGTTACTTCAGGAGGAAATGAGTGTGCTTGGTCAGCCACCTGACAAGGGTACCGCAGAAAAGATATTTTCAGGAGGGAGAGAGAGAGAGATAAGGAACTTTTTTTTTTTTACTTATGATTTTAACAGAGAAAAACTCAGATGTTGGTGAAGTCAGTACCCTAAATGGCCACCCACTTTCCATATTCACTCTTTGGATATCATCCACACCCGGATAATACGGTTCGGCAAGTGTTTTTCCCTCTACCGCCAGGCAGTGGAATCATAACTCTGACTTTGTTTACCCTAATTCCTACAAACTCGTTCCTTTTATGAGGTCGACCAGTGCCAGATCATCATACTTGTAACTAAGATCATCATGAAGAAATTAGAGGAAAAATAAATATGAGCAAAAGGACTTTTTTCACCTCATTGGAGTTACCAATAGTCACAAAGAGAGCTTAAACGATTAGAGAAAGCTGTGAATAAAGGCATTTTCAACATTCGGATCATCAAGATAGAACACTGAATACAAGCGTAGGTTTCTTGAAGGCTGTACGCTAAAAAAAAAAGAAGTAGTTTATCTTTCGGTGGAACCCTGTGAGACACTTTGTGTAGGTAGGGAGGCTGAGCGCTGATCCCATTTTCGAGATATAGGAGATGAATGATTAAAAGCAAGTGGAACTACATTACAGTCAGTAGTCAAAGTGAGTTCCGCCCCATCGAGTGGCATGGCAGACACGTTTTGTAGAGACATGCACATTTAGCTGTAGAATTGTGCATTATAGGATGACAGGTCCTTTCTCTTCCGTCTCTGACTTCCAGCTGGTAGTACTAAGACCTAAAAAGGAGAGGGCGACTGGTTGAGCCGCTAACGGGAATCGAACCCCAAACCTCGGGAATGCCGGACAGGAGCTCTACCACTGAGTCCCCCCCAAGGAGATTTGTTAAACAAAATCTCGTTGGGCACTGTCAAAGGCCTGAGCAAATGCTAGAGGCGCGACATAGGATTTAATTAAATTCTTAGGGAGCTTCATCAAATACGACATAGAACAGTTTACCGCTAGACTTCGCTGTATTCAGTCTATGTCGGTCAGGGGAAAGATTTTGATATTACAGGCAATTCAGAAAAAAGAATGATCAATACAGTTTCATGAACTGAAATACCTTCGTAAAAAGGCAAAACAAGTAAGCACGTGCATATTTGAGGTGCGAAATAGGCGCCAGCGTGAAGAAAAATAGAAAGATATGAAAAATAGTTGAGGATAGTGTAATAAGAAGATCCGTGCAAAAAATAAACGTATTGTCAGGTCAATTCTGTTTGAAACTCCGCAGTAATGACCTTTTTTACTTGTCCCACAAAAAAGGCCATATCTTGAATAATAATGATAAGAATAATAATTTACGAGTTGTTACATCATTCCCCTGTTAGCTAGATAGGTTCCATCCAGGTCAACCGTCACTGGAATCTCAAAAGAGCTCCTCTCGTCGCAGACTCCAAGCGGTAAACTGAAGAGTCATATATTGTTTGACAGTCTAATTGAAATGATCTTAGGAGGGACATGATATGGTTTTATATATATATATATATATATATATATATATATATATATATATATATATATATATATATATATATATATATATATATATATATATATATATATATATATATATATATATATATATATATATACACATATATGAACGGAGAGGGTGTATGAGTCAGACGAGCAAACATGGCGAAGTGTTACAATTTATTCCGACGCGTTTCGCATTCAGCTGAATGCATCCTCAGGGTTTAGAAATCCCTTAGACAAAATTACACCAGAAATTAAAAGCACACCAATACTCTCACACACACACTTATATATCTATATCTATATTTATATCTATAGCTATATCTTTATATGTATATATATATATATATATATATATATATATATATATATATATATATATATATATTTACACACAAACATATATATATGTATAAGTATATATATATATATATATATATATATATATATATATATATATATTGTATATATATATATATATATATATATATATATATATATATATATATATATATATATATATATATATATATATATATATATATATACATACTGTATATATCTACTGGTTTCAACTGTCTGCCCCTATCATCCTTTCCTTCTTCTTCCTCAGTCTGTTGCCGCCTTTCAGGTCGGTCTCCTCTCTTTCCCCCCTCGCCCGATTCCCAAGTACCACCAAAATGGTAAGCCATCCAATATGGCTCACGGTATGATCTTAGAAGATTGCAACTGCAGATGACGCGAAACGGATACAAATGAGATTTTTCTTTTGGTCGTTAAGGAAGAAAGAGTATTTCCGAAGAGGCATCGGAAGATGAAAGAAAAGACGCATTTCTGACAAATCCTTGCCACAAGAAGTACCATCAGGGCAGTGTAATGTGATGGAGAGCTTATGCTGTTTCCCATTTAAGTTAGTGTTGGAATAATCAATAGATTAGTGTCATAATTTGAAAAATATTTCCTAAGTGGCTTATTCGGAACGAGAGCTTAAATTTTATTATTCTAATTCTTAATTGATCAATTTCGCTGGTGGCTTTTGTAGCCGAGATTGACTCGTACGCAGAATTAACCCTTCTCCCTTTACTCCCTCTCTCCCTCCTCCCCCTCTTTCTCAGGGGGTGGGATTAATATTTTCCTACCATCAAATAAGATTGTAAATTCATCTTGAAAGGGGACCCTTTCCCTTTATGGCTCCAGTTAACGAAGCAATAATGGGTACTTTGGCTTCGTTGATGGCACTTGTTCTGTCGGTCCTCTACTTTTTACTTCATTTTGTAATAGCATGAGGACCTTGTATGTATGTACAGTATATGTATATATATATATATATATATATATATATATATATATATATATATATATATATATATGTATATATGTATATGTGTGTGTGTGTGTGTGTGTGTATTTGTATATATATATATATATATATATATTATATTTATTAGCAACATTTTCTATGTAAATAGGAAAAAAGTCCCAACATGCTTTGAATCCAAAATATCGCGAGGGAGTATCTTTTCAGGGGAATTAGATCTGTGAAACAAGCGTAAAAAAAGAGGAATGATTTAATCTCGTATATTCTTTACTGCTGAGAATCCAACGCATTTCCTTTCATTCGCTGATCCGGTCGACTTTCCGTTAGGTGATAATCTTTCCATTCCGAGAGTTAGTGCTTCATGATGACGCTTTTATTAATTGTCTGCTTTCATGGAGCACTTTCATTCTTATTTTGTCTGTCTGCGTGGAGTCTTTTCCGTTTTATCTCCTTATCGCATTGTTTTTTACTGACAAGGTGAAAGGAACGTATTTGCCAGTCTGAGTAAGACGTAAAAGGAAGAGGAAGAGGAAAAAGACGTACGGGAAAAGAGGAAAAAGTGGGCGGACCCAGCTGCTTTTCACAGTCTCTACAATCCTTTCTTTTGATACTTTAAAGTCCTTTTCTTAATTTTAAAAAGTTTTAGATAAGTTAATCAATGATTAACGTTCATAAGATAAATATCAGCCATTTAAATTATACATTTTACATCCAAGAGGCGTCAACAGTTAAATGAACACTGAGTAGGAGAAGGTTAGTATGGGGAATAGAATGACAAAGTCTACGAGGAAAAGCTCTTCTGAAAAGCCTTGACATAGATCTCTGTAAATGGGAGCCTTAGAAAGAAGATTGAAAAGATTTAATCAGAGAGGCTGTGTTGAAACGGTATCAAAGGACTACTGACGTATAATCCACTGAAATGATACGTCCCACCAATGAGATTGAAAAAGAAAAGGAAAAAGAAGTTATCTGGTGATGAAGAAAATGTTTTCATCCTCGTCTAATTTCATTTGGGTGATTAAGCCTAAATGGAAACACGGTCGATGAGCAGAGCAATTCCATATTATATCCTTAGAAATAATACTTTTTTCGATCTACCAATCCTTTTATCATTGCTTATTTTAGAGACGTTGTTTCTAGAAGTGCTACATATTCGTTTCCAAGCATAGTGAGCATATGATGGCGATCACCTGTCTTACTGACCAAACCCAAATTTCATAATGCTAATGATGGGATGATCAACAGCGGAGTAAACACACACAGGCACACGCACCCATACACACATGTATATATACATACATACATACA
>NC_089748.1:67469149-67586649 GCF_040412425.1 Macrobrachium rosenbergii
ATGTACGTTTCATTGTTGTATTGTTCTTATTTGGGACATTAATTCCAGAATTCTAAAGATGGGGATATCTTTCATATTATCATTATATGATAGTAAAAGGAATTTTTTTTGCGTTTTTAGTTTCTATTTGCTTTGATACAGAGTCTGCTTTGCCGCTTCTAATGCGTTGTCTGTTACATAGTCAGGATATTTCAGTTTCTTACCTGTATTTCTAAACTTATCCGTAAACTGCCGACGGCAGTGACGTATGCGATACCACTTGCTGTCTGGTCAACGAACTAAGAGGCAACGTTGTTGGGTTTGGACGGTACTTGGATGGGTAATCACCAAAAAAGGCCAGATACCATCGTCAGCGAGAGACATATCATCGAGCACGTTTTCTGAAAGCGCCATGCGCTTTGTTGACCTGACCTGTGAATTGTGTACTTGGTAGTTAGTCGACTTAGGTGGCTCGCAGCAAGTGCAGAGAAGGACTAGGGATTGGCAACTGCATTCAAGAAAGATTTGCTGAGAACTTGAAGGTTTAATTTGAATCAGGAACACCGATGTTCCTCAGTGGTCAATCAAGGTAGGGGAGTTTATTGAGGACCATAACTGCCGTGGGATAGCTTTGACCCTTTAAAGAAACAAAATAGCTAATTTTACTATACTTCTAACGGTGGTCCCAACAATAATAAAAACAGAAAAGTTTACAATACTTTTGCTATTCACTTTAATATTCGCTTCAATGTACGACCAATTTACCATGTAACGTAATTTTCAAATAACTGAAGCTTATTCATGTCAGGTGACCTTATATTATTCATTATTCGTGGTGGGGGAACTAAAATATGCTATCATTTAAAATTGAACTTGGTATGCAAAAATAATTCCACATTTATGAAGTGCATGTTGGTATCTGTATAAATAAACAAGCTTAGGTTCTTGGAACTTTAAACTCCTTCCTCAATAAATGATATACGATGAAGATAATTTTTAATTTCGTAGAGAGAATTTGCTTCTCCCACACAAGAAAAGTTGTTGGTAACCTTGACAGAGATCTAGAAAGGGTCAGTAAGTGGTGTAGTCAAGGGGACACGAGGCTTTGTTGCATCAAAAGTATGGCTGCACTGATAAACCAATCCGATCGTGCTCTTGTTTTGCGATTCATTTGGGGAGGATGAAGCTGTACTTCGTAATCAGTCGGAATATCTGCTGACACCTCGTGTTGTCTTCTACTTTGTCTGTCCGTCCGCACTTTTTCTGTCCGCTCAGATCTTAGGGCTGCACTGAGGCTAGAGGGCTGCAAATTTGTACGTTGATCATCCACCCTCCGACCATCAAACATACCAAATTGCAGCCCTCTAGCTTCAGTAGTTTTTATTTTATTTAAGGTTAGATTAGCCATAAGCGTGCGTCTGGCAACGATATAGGCCAGGCCACCACCGGACCGTGGTTAAAGTTTCATGGGCTGCCGCTCATACAGCATTATACCGAGACCACCGAAAGATAGACCTATTTTCGGAGGCTTTGGTTATACGATGTACAGAAAACTCGATTGAGCCGAAGAAACTTCGCCGCAATTTTTACTTGTTTGTTTCTTGCAGCGTTTAGATATGTATCATCTAATATCGCAAGAAAGCTAGATAATGTTCCTAGGCTTTTTATTTCAACAGAAATGATGGCATCATTGACAAGCATCAGATCTTTTGTTTCTATCACTGTCTAAATACAGTTCTCCTGGCAGGATGCCCAACCTCCCTGGATTATTATCTTTTAGACAAGACAGCCTGAAGCGACGTTTTTCCTCCCAACGATAGTCATCAGATTTCGGATCATCATCGGTAAGTATTCCTTTCGGCCGTGACCTCGCTTTCAAAGAGGAACTTCCGTGAACGTCCTTAGTAACTGGGCCTCATGAACCCTCGAGGGCTACTTATCTTGCGGAGAGTCAGCCTCCGCAGATTGTCAGGTGTGGTAAATTCACATTATCCAGTGGCAAAAGTCTCTTTCATTCCTTCCACTGATGAATTTTAGAATGACTTCCCCGGTAGTGATGCTCGTTTGCTGTAGAGAGGTTGCAAGACTGGTTTGAATCTCCAGCCATCTTTGATTTTATTTAGTTTATCTGATTTGTGTTGCAGACTAACGTATTCTGTTTGCTGATTTGCTTTATTACTATTGACCTTTTATTTCCTTCCTCCTTTTTCATTATTTTCCCACATTGATATTGCGCGCCATGGAGGCTTGCTGTGCTAGTTAATGGCCTTGAAGGCTTTTTATTTAATAATAATAATAATAATAATAATAATAATAATAATAATAATAATAATAATAATAATAATAATAATAATAATAATAATAATAATAACCTCTCCGTCAGCTCGAATATGTTACAAGTCAGTAAATCTAGCCAAATGCAGCGGCAGTAACTCGTCTTCAATGTAATTCTTTATTTTTATGCATATTCCTGTTCCTTAGTTTTGTCCTGCCTTCCTTATATCTTCCACTGTCACTTCTATGAAACTTTCAGATATCTTCTGATTTTGATCAACCTTCCATCATCAGCATAACCTAAAGATACACTCTATGCTAACCTTCATATGCAATTTATTTAGTTAGAATATTCCTGATACCATTCGTTATTATCAGCCGGTAGAACAGGCAATTAGGTCCTATAACTAGCCCAACTAAAAAATAAAAAAATAAAACAGGAATAATGAAGAATAATAAGATACAGAATTATTGGATGTCGTTAACTCCGGAAAAACGGGTGGTGGGTGAATCTTTCAGTTACAGCTTCAAGGTGAAATTAAAGAAACTCGTATAAAGCATATTAATCCCGAATAGTCTATATATATGTATGCATATACAGTATGTGTGTGTGTATGTATGGTGTGGCTGGCGTTGTATAACGGCCGGTGAGGTAGAGATGGTGCTTCTCAACCCAGCAGAAAAAATAACCAAAACCATATCTGTAGATGACAGGCAACTTTCGTTTGCGTTCAGATCGCTTGACCTGTCAACAAGCCGTGAGAGAGGTAAATGCACCGACCGGATGTCCACATGAAAAGAAAAGTAATTGGCTTACCATAAAAGGAGCGGAATGGGCTGACCAATATGTTCTTTACCTATTGATTCAGAATTTCCTTCATCTTATGCATATGATTAAACATAATGGTGGTATGTCGTGATCAGCTTACTTAAAAGTAAGAATAATGATGTGCCATACTAGCCAAAGACATTATCCCTCGAGGAAAACAAACTTGCAGACAAAAGAGTTCTCGGATTTATCGCACGAACAACGAGGAAACTTTTGTAACTAGATAGGCTCAGGTAGAGTCTTCCATTCTCTTGTTTTTTTCTTATCGGTGTCCCCCTTTTCCTCTTCTTATTCTTCTTCTTTCTTGGGGGAGTTAGTGACATGATTCTTGGTTCTTGGTGTTTTTCTCGTCAGGAGGAACGGCGTGGCAAGAAAATGAATGCCACCTGAAGTGGAAGAAATGGTTACTGTAAAAAATTCACTAGAAGTGGAAGAAAGTCTGATTTCACTCCTGAATCTAATGAGGTTGCTACCTATTCTTACTTGTTACACTGCAAATGTTCAGGAAATCACTAGGAAGCTGTACATTACCTTACATGATTTTCATGTACTGTTTTATTAGTTTACTGATTCCCTATCCGGCAATAAAATAATGTTTCGAAACCTCTCTCTCTCTCTCTCTCTCTCTCTCTCTCTATGTATATATATATATATATATATATATATATATATATATATATATATATGCATGTATACACATATAAATATATATATATATATATATATATATATATATATATATATATATATATATATATATATATATATGCATGTATACACATATATATATATATATATATATATATATATATATATATATATATATATATATATACTGTATATATATGTATATACTGTATATATATTTTTTATTTTTACCGGAATGTATACCATAAGTCAGGCACACCTGTAATAAGCTTCATTTTGAAAAAAGTTTACCACAGGGAGCGCAATTAAACATATTTACAGAATTTTACTGGTCTTTGCCGTGGATATTTTGAATACCAGCTCTACTTTCGGTTTTTAATTGGTGTGGTCTCCTAGAAGCTTTTTCTTTTTTCTGAATCAGAGCTGTTGTGCCCGAGCCGTCTTACTCCTTCCCAAGGTCTTTTGAATATAGTCCATGTTGAAGCCTGAGCTAGACGAAGGAAGCCAGTTGCCTGTCCCTCTGGACTTCCTACCCGCCAATAAGATTTCACAGTCTGTATGACAAAATTATTTTCGTTTAAAAAAAATATCCAGTGGAGTGAGGCACAACAAGAACAACTCTAACATGAGAATAGTGAATTTTTTAATTGTCTTTTTCCCGTTTTCTTTGACCTTATTGTCAGATTGGACAATATCTTACGGATTTTGCTTCCGCCTTATTAGGCATTCCATTATACCACAAAAAAAATGCTATAAAAGTTTATAATTTATTTCAGTGTCTATACTTTCCCAACTTTATCGTTCAGAATTCCATACCAGCTTGGAGCTGTTGTGCCTATCGCCCAATACTCGCTAAACAAGTGATAAAATCATTTTTATCTACAGCAGCGCTCTCTCTCTCTCTCTCTCTCTCTCTCTCTCTCTCTCTCTCTCTCTCTCTCAGAAACAATTCACGTAAACTAATCTTTTTACCCGGGACCACATGTTTAGTCCAGCGAAATTTGTAGATCTAGAAATAACCACTTCCTTATATTGTGTACAAGTAGATAACATAAGGATTAACTAATATCATTCAGCCTATCCTTTTCTCCAAATACATGAAGCATTTGCGTTTTCAGTGTTATGCAAAGTCTTTAAAGAAAAATGCCAGCAAGAGGGCCGTTCATTGTCTGCTGCACATTACGTCATCTGTACATATGTTTGCCCGTTAGCGATATCCTATCCGACAACTGGCGAATCCCTTCCCCCACCCCCCATTCCCTCCCATTTTCTGTCTCTCACACGCACGCACACTAAAATACGACAGCCGCATATGGTCATACTTGATCTTATGAGGTTAATCAATAACTAAGCTGCGTCAGCCAGAATAATTGTTGGCACTGCAGATATATATACAGAACAGTTAAATGCTCAGTTGTACAAAAAAGGCTAGTACTCGAAAATGAAACACCAAGACTGCTTATTTTGCAATGAAGATGTGATAAGTCCCATTCTCAAATAGCTTGAACCATACAGAAGAATTCTCTGACAGCCACGATGTGAAAATACCGCCAGAAGGTTTACTTACCATCTTGCCCAATTAACTTATTTCGTATTTTAGTTTGTGGCTCTTTACCAGGAGAGTTCATCCTTAGTGAGGACCTTTTCAAATAATTTTCATAAAATATTGCCTACTACCTACTGTAAGTATCTAAGGTCCTCTTTCTTATTTATTGCTTTCGAACCTTTCTTTTTATTTGCTTGGAAATACACGTGTATTCATTAACATAATAAAACAACATAATCCGATGTGTTGTGTTTGCTTTCCAAATATTTTGATTTATGGCATCGATTCAGGGAACATTTCATTTCAGTGATTTGGAATTCCGATCACATCCCACGAACCGTTTCTCTAAATTAGCATTTTCTGAATTTAAAACACGTGAGACAATATCATACATCAGTTTGCTGTAACAATTGTGGTATTACAATATATATATACAGTTCATCTACTACATGCAGGGAAATAACCTAGACCCAGGTGTGATATTCTGCACTGCAAACATGCCATATGAAATCACAAATTTTGGGCATCATTATTCTTATGATTTTATTTCAGATCATTGTCATAGTTATAACTATGCTTCGATGCACGTACATCAGTACATAAGGAATGTATGTGCTTTGAGATGCTGACTTACATCACAAAATTTTATTAGTGATTAGGCTCAAGGTGCAACGAAAAACAATGATAGTGATTGTAACAATATTAGAATCATATTTAATTAATGAGATAACACTGGAGACAAAAACAAGAGCAATCAAAATCTTAGTCCTCCTTTTCAAGATTCATCACGCTCATAATTTATTTAGAGAAACTAAATCATCTTTCATAAGTAGGCATAGCTATTTAGATATTTGAGCTTTTAGTTCAAAATAACATGCACTTCATTTATTTTTCGTAGTTCCATATTTTTTAATAATTTTTTTTTTAATCAAGCAAATTAAGTTCTTTTTGTCGACGAAAGCGTTCACCAACTTATTTTTTCATGAAAATCGTACTACATGAGAACTTTTGTTTGGCATAGTAATCACCCACACAAAAGTAAGTTCACTCGATAAAACAAAAACAAATGCTAACGAATTACGGTTTTGCTTCCGACTTTGCCTGTAGAGTGCCTCGGCTTCTGTAGTATCAAGCGCGCTTACAGTACACGAACACATTTTCCACCAGCTTTTAGCATTTTACCTCAAAAATTTCCAGCAACAAGAATTTTTCATATTTGCCTACAAGTAGTGGTAGTAATAGTATTAGGAAGGATTTGCCTTGGGAACGACTTCATCAGTGCTGCGTAAGTTCGTTAAAGTGATGACGCACAAGCGAAAACTTCGATAACTTCATTTCTGTCACCAGTTTAGGATAATTTGTGACGCCACTTTATGGGAATAAATCAATCGATTATTGACGTCTTTGCTCAAATTTTGGCGACAAGATGCTAAAGATGAAGGGAAACGTGTTTGTTTGACACGGCCCTAAGTTAAAAGATAGGTTTCTCCTCATGTAAAAATTAAGTCTATTAATGTCATTCTAAATATATTCGCACAGATGCTGAACTAGATTTGGATTATTTTGTTTCTGACGGTATCTATTCTGCATAAATGTACTGACGCTAAGAAAGTAATGAATAGATTAAAACAATTTTTTGAAGTTCGTTATAAGCTAATTCTACTTCATCACAACCGTAAGCGTTCTGTTGAGCAATGCTCCTTTCGCTAACCTTTTGGTAGCTTCAGGTTTTGATATCGCAGAAATTTTTGTCATGATTGTGATGATCATTTGATATTAATGAACGGAGTTTGTAACAAACTTTCAATCTATATCATAATAATAAAATCTGAGCGGATCATGTTTGTCCTTCCCCGGACAACAGGGGAGACATGACACAGCCTTCAACCCACCGCAAACTTGTTTGTCCAACCCGGGTGGGAGGCGGCGTAGGTAGGGGATCGGGAAGGGTAGGGAAGACAGAAGCCCCGGGTTCCAGCTCGCCAACAAGCCAGTATCTAAATAACTCCGGTGGATTAATCAACAAATTCATCATGAAAGATTCGCTTTTTCTAGATGCTCATGGCCTCATACAATTTAGGCCCACCTACTTGTGAGACTGAGCTCTCTTGAAAGAATGAATTTTGATTTATGGCATTATCTACACAAAATTACCATTGGTCAAGTTTTATATGCACAACTCACGTGTACAAGTAACAAGTCTACATTCAGTGTGCACTGAATGTAGTTAATCATGGCTCCAGTATAAATTGTATTTAGAACAATGGTCATGATCTTGACCATTAATTTCTAAGCCTTTTCTATACCGATGCACAATTCCTGAAAGTGAAGTAACAGAACTACTGTTCGGCTAAGTAAAAATACGGGAAAAGGTGTAGGCTGTTATCAGTACTTTCCCGCCCTTTTCATTCGAGGACCCCAGCTCAGATCAGGATTAATAGAGTACTCTATTAATCCTGGCTCAGATAGCATTAATTACTCGTACTGCATGTGTTATATATATATGTATATATATATATATATATATATATATATATATATATATATGTATATATATATATATATATATATATATATATATATATATATATATATATATATATATATATATATATATATATATTAGTGGCATTGTGATGTAAACTCAGTATATATATATATATATATATATATATATATATATATATATATATATATATATATATATATATATATATATATGCATACATACATACATACATACATACATACATACATACGTACATACATACATACATATATATATATATAATATATCTATATATATATATATATATATATATATATATATATATATATATATATGTATATATATATTAGTGGCATTGAGATGTAAACTCAGTTTAATAATTTACGTGATATTGTGTAAACCACATTACTGTTATGCAAACATATGCTTAACCATTATGACACGACAGATTCACATTGTGATGTAACGTTTTATGCCCCAAGAAATCACAAGCTTGGACAAGATTTTGTGCTGTTCAAAACATCATTGAAAAATGTTAAAATTAACGGTAACAACGAAAAACTACACACGACACGTGTGAAACAACCCCACCCTCGCCCCTGCTCCCCTCGTTTGGCGCACAAGTGCACGGGGATGCCGAAGGCCGCCATCACCGGGGGCAACACAACACGCTGGCGCCGCGAAAGAGGTGTTTCAGCAGCTCCACCACCGCCAGTGTGTGTACGACAGCCGAAGAGTGTGGTGGAGGTCGACGTTCCGTGCCGTATATTATTCTGTGGAATGTAGTGGCAAGCATTGCCTATTATAATCTACCTCGATCGGTAGCTCATATTTTGGGTATTAGTGATTTTTGTGGAACCTTTTTTGCTGTTTCATATGTAGTTTTGTGTAGTGCATTAGTGGCGTGATGATGTTTTTTTCTTTAGATGTGTTCCATAACGAGGATGTAAAGCACACACTTGTCCTGACGTGATGGTGCTTTTGACCTCTCAGAAATCGTCACGTGACGGTTTTTCTCGGGAAAACCTTACATGAGTGGTTTTATTCACTTCACTTTTGACCTGTGCTTTACTCAGGCAATTCGGGAAGCGTGCCAAGAAGAGCGAATCAACTTCCTACATTCTACTTGTGTATCGTAGAGAAAAGAATGGTAGTTTAGGAGCAAACATAGGCCTAGTCGTTTCCAGCTTCTGTTGCAACATTTTGAAGGTAACATCCGCCGTTGACTTGAGTAACTAACACGGTTCAATATGGTAAAGACGTTCGAAAGATTATCCATGTTTGAGCCGATATAAATTGAAATTAAGTAGTAATAGACGTAGGCTTAACTTTAAAGTTTGAAGTGTTTAATAGGATTTTTATAGGCCTTCAATGAATCACATGCAAGCAAAATTTTGAGCCCTAGGAGACCACCAGATGAAATACAGGTTGAACATCGGATGATAATTCACGACCTTTGATTATCATTTTTTCAGGTATTGTTCATTATGATCACAATAAAGGTAAATGTTTTAACTTCTTTTAACCCAAGCCATTTATCAAGCAATAGCTACATGATACCTGCTGGAAATTTCCATAATAGCCTAGTTTGTTCCCCATTTTGATTTTGGGAGGGGGAGACCAGTGCTACGACAAACTATTCAGGCTACCTGGATATTGATTGAGAAGGCACATAGCCTAGGTCAAAAGCTTTTATCAGCAGTTAACCTATTCATCGTTCCACTTGTAGCACTCCTAAGGCAAGGGCTTTACTTTTCGTTTCCCCTCGCTTATGGAAATGGGTTTCAGACGAAACTTTCTTGAGGTCACGCGCCCTTCAAGTATTTTCCAAGGTCAAATGGGTGTGACCACAGGGAAAAGGTAATGCAAGAATAGATTTCGTTTGTATTTATACGTGGACAGCATTCCTAACCTCATGCATACTACATAGGTAACAGTTGGAGGATACGATGACGATCGCTTGTTCGTCATAGGCCTAGGGGCTCTTCGGCGATATGACGATGAGAGATAGTGCTACCTTTGGGAGACTCTCTCTCTCTCTCTCTCTGGTTTAGAAAATTAGAAGGATTTTAACTAAAGCATATATCTTGCTGTCAAGGTAGCAAGTGGAGGCAGTGAAGGCGAGAGCCCTCGTTTTGTCAGGCTAAGGTGACCATAGGAAATAATGCAGGTAGCAGATAGTATTACATACATGCTCTCTCTCTTTTCCAATCTCGACTTTATTGGACAATTGGCTTACACTCATTTTGCTATCTACAACATGCTTCTTGGTAACAGCTGGAGGCAATGAGGGCTACTGCCTGTATGTCATAAGCCTAGGTGATTATTGGAAGCAATGCGGTAGAGATAGTAGGGCTACATGGTCTGGGGTTATGGAGACTCTCTCTCTCTCTCTCTCTCTCTCTCTCTCTCTCTCTCTCTCTCTCTCTCTCTTAGTTATTACGTTGAAACTACGACACGAACGTTAATATTTTTTGTCTAGAGTATCCTTCATCATATAAACTTTAACTGCTTAAACGATGTAGTACTGCACACACTTGCTGCATTGTTTCTGATCCTTTCACTTTCAGTTGAAAAGTAAAAACGGAAAATAAGCAGTATTGATCAAAGGTTAGGTTTACTCAGTATGTATGTGAAAAAAAAAATTAACCCAGTTACGCTGTTTAATTTGAGACATTAGGATATCCATATTTAGTATTTGTTACCGTTTTTGGAATTCTTTTGCTATCCCGGCGTAGGAAACGTATTGTTGGCCTATATTTTCTTATGTTTAATTTAATTTGAAAGCCAGGAGAGTGTTTAATACTATACTCTTGTCTATTCTATCGTGATGGTTTAGGTGTGGTTACAGCCGACATCTTGCAGTGCCTTATCGTCGAGTTCGTTGTAGGCCTAGTTGTCAAATAAGCAATGTGAAAACGCAAGGATGGTCTTAGGCTTTTGTATTGATATTTGAGTTTCTCTAATTATGAAATGTACTAACAAAAGTTTTTTTTAATTAGTGCTCTTAAAAAATCTTGGATTTTTATTATTATTTTAATCAGGGGCGAAACAACACTCGTAGTTTGACTAAGGGATGATCAAAAGGATTAGTAATCAAATCTTGGAAATTTAAAGAATTTCGAAATCTTGTAAATAATCTCTGTAGTGTTTGAGCGTCAGTGATGAAAAAGGGTTTAAGGCTCCTTAATGACAGAAGCAGCTTATTAAACACTTATTCGTGGCATGAGATTGGCGATCAGAGATGTGGGAATGGACACGCCACGTTTCTCGGTATTATTATTATTATTATTATTTTTATTATTATTATTATTATTATTATTATTATTATTATTATTATTATTAATGATTTAAGACGCCGACCATTAGAAACTATCTTAATCACAAATTGATTTACTTTGAGAGTAATTTATTCAATTTAATTAGCAGATAGCCAAGCTTCCATTTACACGTTACGTTTTCCGTTAGAATAAGTTCGGCAATGCTCATCCATACCATCACAAATGACGGTTATATCAGAGCACCCAGACGGTATGTCCGAAACAGTAGAGACGTTACGTACCCTTAGAAAGCTCGGATCAAGGTGCCTTAATTCTGCATACTTAGGTAGGAGACAGTTTTCACAGATATACGGATAGAACAATGCGTTTTGTTGATTGGCCTTCCATATTCCTCAAATTGGTGACGTTCAACTGTTCTCTGTGAATTTGGCTGAAAGAAATATTGGGTGCTCGAATTCTAATCTAGAGCCATTTTCCCTTTTCACGTAAACAGGTGTTCATTGTTGCTCTACCAGTCGTAGTTCCACAGAACATCTGTATGTCTGGCTATTTCAGATCCCGCCCACATGTGCAGCAGGTGTTATCTGGTAACACGTGGCCTAAATAGTATCCAACGTGGAAAGTGGATATTCCAAGGCTTAAGTTTGAATGTAATATAGTTATTTTTTAAGGACCCGTATTAAGCTAGAGTTGAAAAAATAAGGAAGAAACGTTTTTCGAGCTGAATGGGAATGAAGATTATTAGGATATATATGCAGTATATATATATATATATATATATATATATATATATATATATATATACAGTATATATATATATATATATATATATATATATATATATATATATATATATATATATATATATATATATAAAACAAAAGTGATCATAAATGTGTAACCACGTGATTTTCAAGTACAATATAGATGCAACTCACCCATCCCCTTTTACTCGGATAAAGAAGCGTGTACTAACAGATGCTTTACAGCAGCTCAGACTAACATGCATTGGTTGCGAAGCAAGACACACAAACACTATAAAGTTCTTCAATAGGAAGGTTCCGTAATGGAAGCTTTAAATTTATAAGCGGGTAGTGTCATTAGGCCTTCCATGTAAGGATTCCTTCGAGCTATCTTGAAGATACCAGCGTTTTTAGTCATCCCGTATATGTGGTTGGGTGTGTATGTCTTGAGACACGATTGCGAAAGCCCGTTTTCCAAGTTCTGACTGCTCGCATATCAAGCTGGAGTAGATAATTACGCGTGTTATTAAAGCAGATTTTCTCTCTAGACAAAAACAGTGTGCGACTGTTTCTTGTCAGGTTAATTTGACAATATTTTGTTGCTTTCCAGTTAAACAACGTTGCGAGAGGATCAATTTTCCATAGTATACCGATTTCAAAGTAAGATGTTCTCCGTATAGTTGTTTCTGCTTTGTGAGAGACTGGTCATCAAGGTGTGGGATGTCGGTTAACATTTACTGCATTTAATATATCCTAATCTAACGTAACGTCCTGATGTGCAGTCAAAGCCCTTTGTTGTTTTTTACTCAGCATTTTTTTTTTTACCCTAAGGTTCAAGTAGCTGTTCGTGGAGAATTTATTTTATATTCCGTGCATTCTTTATTTTGAGATAATTCCTCTTAGCTGTTTAATATAAGTCACCCCATCAAAATGTAAATGTTTGCTTGGTTGGCGGAAAGGAAAAGTAAGCTTGCACTTAATTAGTATGTCTATTAGATCTGTTAATTATACAGGATGAGAAAGGTTGAGCAGATCAATGTCGATACAGGACATGGAACGTGCCTTTGATAGATGCATTAAAGAGTATAGGTCAGTTGGGACTAACGGAAGATGACAGTATTATGAAACATGTTTTTGAACGGCCACAAAATATAAACGATCTTTGAACACAGAAATATACACCTTTCGCTTTAGATTTTGTTACGTATGATTGTAAATCGCGGCCTGGAATAATTTCTTTGTAACCATTGTAAGGAACAGGTGTGCTGACATGTATTCTAGACCAAAGACCTTTAACCTACTAGGCAGACTTCCGCAATAGAATGTCCATGCGGAAAAAAAGAAGAAAAAACGGTCTGACTGTATTAACATCAGACTGATAAAGGAAAGAACGGTGTGGTTGAGTGTACCCTAGAAAAACAAGAACTAAGGTGGGGGTTATCTAGGGTTTCTGAACAGTTTTATAGTCACGGGCCCATGGAAGACAAGTAAATCTCACAGGAGCGAAGGTCTAACAGCCACAACATGTGATGCAGAAACTCCAGTTATAGTTTAAACAAAACTGTGCAGAAAGGAGGGATATTGGCGGTCCAAATGTTGTTATTGATAAAGCCCTGTCCTTTGAATTTGTTTCCCCTTACTCCTGACACCTCCCAGCTTTCAATGCAGTGGCTCTTATTTTTTCACATTTTACCTTTAGGCATTGGGTTCCCAGTCTTCGATCTCATTTTGATAAAACGTGGTTTTTTTTTTTTAAGTAAAATATATAAAAGGGCCTATTGTAATTCGTAATTGTCTTTAATTTGGTTTGGTGTCGATTGCCACATGACGATCCGTATATCACGTAGCCCAAATCCTTAACTTATACTTTTTTTTCGCAAAGGTGTAAACCACTAATTAAATTTTGTAGACCCAGAGTAAACTTAGTGAAACATCGCTCCATGCCAAATGTACACCCCCCCCCACTTGTTTTACTTACCCATATGTATTCCGTATTGTAATACATACACTGTATACACATTTATATATATGTATATATATATATATATATATATGTTATATATAGTGTGTGTGTGTTAAATTCTTTGTCAGTGTGAATCTAATAACAATTTCTATGTCAGCTTAACACTTGATACTAAATTCAAAATTCAACTAAATTTACTCATTCGTGTAACACTTGAAATAGATTTCACTGTATTACATTTACCAAATAATTCACGTTGTAGGGAAGCGTGTGTTTTGGTTGAATGATATATTTTGCGTTAGAAGGGTTACCACTTAAACTTGGTTAGACATTTTTTCATTGCACGCCGGATGGTCCCGAATAAGCTGTTACTTGAATAAAGACGCAGTACCGGTAAATGTAGCATACATTTTAATCTGAATAAAAATATTAATATAAAGGCAAATGATTTTTCTATTAAAGTTTTTTAGCATAGCTAAATCGGCTTGTTAGATTTTAAACTTCACTTGTGATTTTACGGCTTTCACTAGGAATATTAACGCGTAAGATATGTACGAGCGTCGTTCGGTATTGATCTTTTGGCACAGAGGCTGTGCAAGTCTTAATTCTTTACCAATGGTCATGTTAGTATGCTTGGTGAATAGTTACTTTATGGCTACCTAGGGTATGAATTGATTCACGAGAGATTGTTAAAAAGTAATTTTTGAATGTTAGTAGTTAGTAAATGAATTCTTGTAGGAGCTAATATTTGCTGATTTAATTGAGGAAACTTTTGTTGTAGACACCACAGGAAAATGTGAGTTAGGTAAGTACCGTGGTTGTTTTAAGCCAAAGATAAACAAAAATGAAAACGTTATGTGGCCGACTTAAAAAAATTCTTTTGCATGGCAGGTTTCCTGTTCAGACCTGGGCAGTGAATGAGATTATTTTTGCTGAACCTTTGGCAACAAAAAAGAGATCCCCTGTTACTTGTCGGCTGTCATTTTATATTTGAGTAGCTGGTTGCAATAATTGTGTCTAGGGTGCCACTTGTAATTACTTACGCTGGGTTGTGACCGTAATTTACAACTCTCGGTCTCAAATCTTGTGCTCTGCCATACCTTATGAAAGATGTTCTTCCACAGTGTAAGGTTAGAGCTCTCTTGTTTGAGGTTGTACTAAGGCCATCTTTCCTCACATCGACTTTTTTTAACATAAGAAATATGCTCTCATTGATTTTACCTGTGTTGGATGTAATGTTAACTCGTTTTTTGTTATGATAATTTTATTATGTGGAGTGTAACTACAAAAATAAATGTACTTTTGGCTTGATTTGAAACAAAGGCCATACGTTTTCTTCGATATTGAAGGAGCCATTTTTTTCTTGTTGTTGGCAGCGTGTTAGCCTTTTCACTGCTTATGTGGTATTCATGCTATCTGCTTTGGGATTAAAGGGGATGCTTTTTATGTTATGAATACAAGTTTTCTCTCACATGCACATTAAAGGGATCTGTTTCGTAACCAGTATGGCATATAAGATTCTTTTTATCTATTTGATATAAATAGATATACCTTGACTTTTGGGGATAGAGTTTATTTTTTCAATACTGAGGGTGATATTTGTGTGTGTGTTTTTTTGCATATAAAAGAAATTTTCAGAATATACCCTGCGTTATTTTATACTGTTGATAAAGAGATAGAGAATACTTCGTCTCGATTTCTGTATCATAAAAAAAATCCCTTGCAGGGTAAGTAAGGTTATTATTTTTCTCTTTTAGCACGAAAGGAATTTCCAGTCTACCGGATTAGAATCTCTTTGTTGCCTTAACACTATATCAGTGAATTCATGTTATTCAAACGAATACATTGATATATAATTTAGTTGAATGACTCGGTGGAAAGAAAACATGGAGATTAAGGGGGAACTGGATGAAGACACTCATCTTAGATATGTAAAGTGCAAATTTACTGAAGCCTTATGAAATCGATGGTGAGTGTGGCTGTTATGGAAGTATGACAGACGACGGCTGGCCAGACAGTTAGCCAAGTATATTCTTTTTTAGCTTTTAAGTGGTGTTCTATCAAATCTTTTGTTAAAAAGATTTGTATCAATAATTGATGTAATTTTAAAACGTAAATTGCTGTTATCCGTAAGTCATGGCTCCAAAAAAAGATAGGGGTTAGGAAATTCGTTGGAGAAACAAGTATTTATTATGCCACATCAAGCCACAGGGAATACTTACCACAAATACAAGCAGCTTGCAATAGTCCTGCATCACCCTTTAGCTAGATGCCGCGTGAAGAACAACATGTTATTGTTAGGAAATCAGATACAATGGTGAAATGACTCCGGACACGTCTTTCATATGTATGTAGCCAGAGTTAGGTATCCAAAGTTCTAGTTGCTCATTATCTTGACTTTTAAATGAATAAAAACGTACTGTTTCGATTTTAGGAAGGGTGGCAAGATTTTATGTATCGAAAAAATTCATTTATAATCCTTATTAGGGTGAAATTCGCTAACTTCCGTGAAAGCAAGTTATCCCCCTAACTTCGAGGGATCATTTAGGCCTCTCCCTCGAGGTTATGTATTTTCAGTCATGTACATCTATGCCATGATTCGACTGGATATTGGTTCATAGTGTGGTCTTGACAAAAAACGACGTACGTTATAATGTGCTTGTATTATTATAGTATACTATTCATTGTTAAGCAGTATAAATTATAGGAAGGAAAGGTTAGGAATACTGTACGTGTAATAAGAAAGGGATTGATTTGGACATTGCTATAGCTCACGCACCCCACCGCCGCGTATGTTAAATTTGTAAACTGTAACAATATATTCTGATGAACTTTCGCAGATAAGCTGCACCGAAGCTAATAAATGTAGTAGACTTTAGTCAATCACAGGTGCTAAAATAAAACAAGATCTACAAAATTAGATCTTTTATTAAGATGCGAATTTCCCGAAAAACCCTTCTCGTAACCGTCGGAGCACTTGTATCTTATATAGGGTTTTAAAGTGTGGCTAATCCTATAATTGTAAATTAGTGATAGCTGTAAGAAGCAACTAGGAAGTGAGGTCTGATCTCCATATTTATATTATAAATATGGAAATTTTTGGTTTGGTCGAGTGATTCGCTGTCAAGAAGTTGCTGCATACTTTCAATAATCAAATGTTGACTTCACGGCTGTGAATCGAATGTATTAAGTCAATTAAGCTGTAAAATCGATAAAACTTTCAAGTTAATATCTACGATTTTTTGAAACGGGGAAGGCACCTGGTATCTTCGAGTTTAAGTTTTTTTGAAAATATTTTATTATTCCAGTTCGTTAATGGTGACAAGAACAAGCAAACCTCTGTCATTGCATAAGGAATCTATAGAGGCCATTGTAAAGCTGTAAATGCAAAGAAACACCTGTATCGTCTTACTTTTTCTTAAATTAGAACAGCCTTAAAATTAAAATAAATATTTATTGACAAGTATCACTGCTAATACGATTTTCTTAGTTTGGCCCACTTTGCCGATAAATCGTCCAAACAGATTGATATGGGGGAATTTTTTTGGATTTATAGGTGACTGTGTACATGAAGACAGCTAGTTTTGCAAGTTAAAATCTCCTTATTCCTTAGCTCCTTATAACATTTCATTGTGCTTTGATGCCTTACTTAAACTCTACATTTTCTTAAATGTTGAATATCTTGAAACACGTATCTCTATCCCAAATTCTGTTTGACCGTTCCCTATTTCTGCCTCTTTCAGTGCAATGGTTTTAGAGTGCTGTTTTTCCTGACACCCCTCAGTGCCCGATATAGTTTGTTCCCGTAGCATGGAATTAAGGAGCAGACTGACTGTTCCTGTTGCTGATGCTCATAAGTTTGAAATGCTGCAGTGCTACTTGGAAGCACCATGTACTTATAAAATTTCCCCTAGCTTATTTTACGTTAACTGTTGGTCCTTTATTTCTCTCATGAATTTATTCATGGTCGATTTTACTCGGTTCCACTTTGTCCTGGTTTTCGTTTAAAGTGCGTTATCAGTTTAAGAATTTTTGTTGAATGTATTGTATTAATGGTAGCATAAAGAACATTTTTAAAGTATAATAGTTTTAACTTTTTAATACATAAAAACTCTCACAGGTTCAGAATTTGAACATTTTTATTATTCAAGTACCGGTAGGTGTTCGTGCACCACTTTATCAACACTCATCTTGCTCCGCGTCTGCGATGTGTTTACATAAACAGAAAAATGTGTCACGAGAAATTAATTAAAGAAAAAGTAATGGCCTTGTGGCACAAGAAATTTTTGTACAGCATTATCATAGTTATATTACATAGGAAGAATATTATATAGTTTTATAAAAATGACTTTAATCTGAGTAGACGCAGCAGCCTACTCATGAAGTCAGTAAGAGTCTAATTTAGTAAGGAGCAATGACAGGAAAGAGGAAGCTGGCAAAGGGAGGGACCTTTTGACTCTTCGCTTCCCTCCCCCTCCTCCTGCCCCTTCCCCCTTCTCTCGCACAGATATCGATCTCGGGTTATCATGGCGCCAAAGCATCGTGCGAGAACTTGGTCAGTGATGTATCTTCCTCTCATAACACTCGGTGCATCCGTAACGTTTTGTGTGGTATCAGATGACCTGAATTCCATTGTCGATCATATATTGGTTCATATTTTCATAGCACGTAGCAATTCAGTAGCTGTTTATACTTTTTTTAGGTTATTTTTACATAAATTTTCTTTGATGTGCTACAGGGTAATCGGTTTCATTGTGCTGTTGCTATACAGCCCACAGGTTCCCGACCGAATTCCTACTTTTTATTTTTTGTATATTCCATTAGTATTGTTGTTACAGTACATGAGAGTCGTTGTTCTGTCTAACTTTGAAGTATTTCGCATCTGAAGGCCGACAGAATTGCTATCCTAATGCCTTGACCTAATGCGGGTATGAAGGACATAAAAGGAAGTTAGAGGGAAACTGGCGTAAAGCTGGAATATAGGGGATGCGAACTAAAGATACGATGGCTCATGTTTTTTTATCTCCGAGGTTAATGTTACGCTATTGTTGACATTAATTTCTTTTGTACCTGTATTTAGGCTATTGTTGTGCGTTCGTTACGTTAAAACACGCCATGTAAGGAGCCTCACTGCAGAGAGCTTTTTATTTTACACGAGTAGTATCAATCGAGATATTTTATCATAATGTTATAGATACTTTTTATAATGATGTGGCTTGGAGCCTTTCTAATTTTATAAATCCTTAGAGTTACTCTAAATTTCTAATAGTACTGAAGGAAAGGAAAGAAATTATCTTGATACATTTTCATGATATAGAAGAGAATGCGGTATATATATATATATATATATATATATATATATATATATATATATATATATATATATATATATATATATATATATATATATATATAACTTCTGTTGTTTACCATTTTATTACTTATATTTGGAACCGGCTGCTCATTATGTACTGCCTTATGATAGTCATACTCTTTATAAACGCTTTTGAGGACAATTAGTCAGAGATTGGTTGAAATTTTACAAACAGCAATTTTGAATTGTGTGTGACCCTGAGAAAGCTACTCGGATACGAGATTATCGAGATAGTATTACAGACTGAATGAAAGTTGATAAAATTTTTGTAGTGGCGTGACTCGAGGGAATAGGTGACTGACGATCTCAGTGCTCTTGTTTTACCAGTAGAGCGCTGGTTGTGGATTTCATGCTTGTGACAGCTGTTTTTCAAGAGCCCTGTATGATGATGTTGATTGATCTGTGTTCTTTTTACTTAGGCTATATAGGTAATCTTTTAATTTGTATATTCATACATTGTGAGGCTATATAGGTAATCTTTTAATTTGTATATTCATACATTGTGAGACGGTCATATATGTCTGCGAGTTTGTAAGGTTTTTTTAATAAATTTTGTAAACAGAATTTCATGACTACAACTTCAATGCTAAAAATAATAAAACAAGGTTACAAAGTCTTAGTTATGTATTCACCGTATAACTAAAACGGTTAGCTCAGTTTCGAGTTGTACAACACATGAAAATTAATAATTTTGACGAACATGCTCTAGAATCGGCAACAAGGCATGGAAATCCATTAAATTTTTGCAACTATTCCCAGGAGAGCCGTGCATTTATCGCTGCCGCATATTGCACGAGGTACTTTCTCGTGATGGCGCATTTTATCGTAAAAATTAAACTATTACTAAAAACTTTCACTGCTCCTTCGGGTTCAGTCCTTCACGTCAGCCTCTTCCTTCCTTCCTTCCTTCCTTACTCCTTGTTTGCCTCGGTGAGCACGGCATCATTAAGATGTAATAGCCTGGGAAAAATAGATTATATTGAAGCTGAAGACGACGCGTCATCCGAGAGCGACCGGAAGTCGGCGAATGACGTTATCATACACAGTGGTGATGACGACACGGAAACGTGCGTTCCCGGTTTCGTTGGTTCCACTCACCGTCTAGAAAGAACCTCTAGGATTCTCCTGAGCCGATTCTCGTACGATAGCAGTTGGAAAGGTCATTCACTTACACCGGAGGAGGTACAAATTGAGTAAATGGAGACTGTCAGTGTTTCATGGGCAGTGATTTCAGGATTCATACACATATAATATATATATATATATATATATATATATATATATATATATATATATATATATATATATATATATATATATATATATATATATATATATATATATATATATATATATAAGCTTATGCGCTTTAGTGATTTCCACGTAAAATCAATTTCAATATAGTAAATGATTTTTGTTTAACTTTTTGGAGTTCTACATATGCAGTATTTCAAGTGCATCTTTCGCAAAACCTGCAAGGAACGCTTAAAAAGTTACCAGTTGTAAATGCTAGCACGCAAATATTTTACTTTATAAGTTTTGCTGTTTGAAACGTTTCGTTCGTCTTGAATTCAACTACTAGGTTTTTCTCTCTGATATGAACCTTCGCCCTTGTTGATTCACCTTCACGCTACTCTAGTGGTTCTGGCGGCTATGAAAGCAAGTCATTGCAAAACCAAAACCGCAAACTATCTTAAACTGCGTATGTGTGTGCGCGCCAACTATGCATCATATATATATATATATATATATATATATATATATATATATATATATATATATATATATATATATATATATATATATATATATATATATATATATATATATATATATATATGTGTGTGTGTGTGTGTGTGTGTGTGTGTGTGTGTATGATTACATTGGTTAGTATGCATTTATTATTACCCTTGAATTGTACCTTCAGTTTTTTTAAACCTTCAAAAAGAAATAGCAGTGTAGTTGAACGTGATTCAGATAACAGTTTCATAATTATATTTTTTTTTATGTTTAATGTTGTTGAGAGAGAATTTCGAAAAGACTTAACGGTATATTTTCGTTCAATCAGTTGGTCAGAATGGCAGAATTCCGCATGTTTTCTACCCTTGATCTTGGCACAGAGAACGGGTACTGTAGTTATTTGGTTCTTTGGCAGTATGGCAGCGACCATCATTTGCTACCCAGACTCATGGGAGGTGGGCACAGCCGGTGTGACTTGCTTTTTAAGACATTTTATTAGACCATCATCAGTGTGTCTGGCTGGCATAAAAATTTCGTACGCCAACCGGTATTATTATTATTATTATTATTATTATTATTATTATTATTATTATTATTATTATTATTATTATTATTATTATTATGCTTCGAATAGATTCCCAAATTTCATACTCAAGGGAGAGATAAAGAAGGTAGATCGATTTCATTCTATATCTAGGCGGCGAAAGAGGAGAGAAATAGGTCTCGCTTCATTTAGAAGTCAAAAGAGAATTGTTTCTTATATGTAAACCGTAAAAACCGCATAAGTTGATGTGAAATTTAACACCAAAGGAAGTAACGCAAACCATTTTGCTGGAATATGTGTCCAGTGAAGAGCTTTACTCTCGGGTTTAAGATCAGATAAAAATAAGATTTAAGGTCAGATGTAAATGATTGTTTGTTATCTTAGTTATGGGGCCTAGATAATATAAAAAATATTACTCTTGAACTGGCTTCACGGATTTTTCCAGAAAATTGTATTATTCAACAAATTGAATAGTATATATATATATATATATATATATATATATATATATATATATATATATATATATATGTGTGTGTGTGTGTGTGTGTGTGTGTGTGTGTGTGTATGTATATAGTCAAGATTTTGCATTTACGAGTTTTAAGTTTTTAGGATTTCAGTAACAACGGTGAGTTAGCCTATATGACCATATCATCAGGTAGGCGTATTTCTGTTTCTCAGGATACAGATTCTTCTGCATTGCGAGAAAGGTGTGGTTTATTTACCGGTTGTCCTTTCTGTCCCTTTTAGTTCCCTCGTAGATAATACATACGAAGTTGTTGAGGTCTTTACTTTTTTTAGAAGGGAGACAGCAACCCCAGATTTGTGCAATTTCACACATATCTCCACTGCCGAGTCAATTTATCTTCCTGGATTTAGTCAGCAAATGCTGTAAGCTTTTATGTCACTAGCAACTAAAGTTCAGTGACGTTTATTAATTCACTTACTCCGTTATTTTTATTAGCTTTGTTTTTTATTTGGCTATGTCGTTTTTCTAATTCAAATTATCGTTGATGAACAGTCGATATTTCCTCTTTCTGGACATAGTAATGCCATAATTTGAATAATTACGCATACTCGTATATTTAATGATAAACAGGAAAGCGCTTAGTGCAACGTTTCCATAAATTTGAACTCTGTATATTTGTCAGGTAAACAGCTGTCTTTACCAACATTAATTTTTTTATTCTGCATCTAGTGTGTCGCTCTCTAAGAGCCTTGGCATCGTGGGAAATGCACAGGTGCTTCTGAGCTCATTAGCGCTGCGTGCACCGTTGTCTACTTTTAGTGGTAATATTTAATCTTCTCGACTTCCTAAAGTGGAGAGATTCAACTATATTGTACTTTTACAGCTTTACTTGTTGGGAATGAGATAAATAGAGTACTGAAGTTTAAATATTTACAGTAATACAGTTTTTTGAACTCGACATATTTTTTCTTAAAGGGGTTGGCTCGATTGGGTGTTAACCTTCCAGGTTTTCAGCTGTTGTATTTTGGATAAGGTTGCAAGCCTCATGTCCTTTTCTGCTATGGCAGAGACAGCCACAGTCAACTAACCACCGTTTATTTAGGGGGTAGGTCAACTGAGGTATATGTTTGGTTTTTAGTAAACAGGCCCAAGTCAGTACCTCTCCTTTTGGATTACATCGCTGAACCTCGGAGGTATATGTGTCTTGCGTATGGATACATATGATACTGCGGTTAAGATACCGCTAACTCATGAATGGTCCTGGGTTCGATTCTAGAACGAGCTGGGACGCTTTAGGATCGTTATGTGTAATCCCGCTGTGCCTCTTGACCTAAGCCGTGAATTAGTAATAGGTAGTCAGTAAGCTGTGGTGAAGGGACGGGATAGAAATATTAATTCCAAAGAAGATTGCCGAGAGCAGAATGTTAACCCATTTTAATGCCACTACTTAGGGGAAAGGTGATTAGTTGATTGAGGTGGTTCGCAGATCGAGAGACAAAGGCATAAGGAATTCATTCTTCGTATATACAAGAACGCCTAATCGTTGTACAGCTACTACTCTTGAAAGGAAAATATTTGTTTTAGGTTGACTTCAGTCATTAATAATGATTTAGAATTAGCCTAATCTCTAACCCATAAATTTCATTTCCACATTTAGTTTTCAGCAGGACCCATTTAACATGGATACCCTTTAACCTATCAGATATCCAAACATTTTTCAGGTTTTGGTATAAAAAAAAGTGCTGCGTGAGTAGATCTTAAATTTTTAACAGTAGTATTTATCTTATCGAAATGCCAATGAACCTCAAGTCTTATCTGTCTCTATCATATTAGCATTTCTCTGATTCAGTTTAAGCTATATCCAGTACATTTGCATGTGATTTAAATTGTACTGTATTTCTCTCTGTCTTTCAAAGGCTCACACACACACCCCAATCTCTTGATTTATAATTATTTGAGGTGAATGTTATAATCAATAAAAAAAAAGTGCTAGTGAAGTAGATATGCAGTATAAAAATGTGCAGTATAAAAATGTGTATATGTATGTATATACTGTACACATACATATACATGCGCACACACACACACCACCACCACACACTAAAACTATGGAACCTCAGCGTCAGAGGTCTTGGCTCGCATTAGCAAGATCTGTGGATTAATCTCAGAATGGTGAGAATAGGAGGCTCGACTCTTTAGCATCTCCACCACCAAAGAGTATTAAGTGAACGAAATTGTGACGTCACAACTAACGTGGACACTGACGACGCCCTTTGATATATATATATATATATATATATATATATATATATATATATATATATATATATATATATATATATATATATATATATATATATATATATATATAATCATGAAGCTACAAATGTCGCAATATCAATTTCACGCTACCTCAGGAGTACCAATCCATTTGTTACTTATATAAATTCCCCTTCGGTGATAATTCTCCATCGGAGACATTCCCGAGTAGCGTGAATTTGATATTAAGCGACATTTGTAGCTTCATGATTGTATAAAAATCACGGTGTGATAAAAAATTTCATATATATATATATACACACATATATATATACATAGTAATAATCTGTCACTTATACACACCGGGCTTTTTATTGCAAATATTAAACCGCAAATACCCTTTATATCGAATTCACTTTACCCTGGGAATAACTTACAGTGGACAATATGTAGGAGTTCATCTGGCCAGGCTAGGATTCGTAGCCACTCATTTTTAGTATGATGCAGAACAAACAGGGACGTGTATATTTTGGGTATCAAGAGGAGATGATAGTTAACTGCTTTACATATTCATGTCGAATTCAGGTTTTGTACTTAGAATTAAAATCAGCCGTCACTGAGATTGCCGTTTTCTAAGTTTGTTACACCACTCTCTTAATGATATGTACAGCAGAGCCGAAGTCACCTTATATCTTGACAGCCGAGTGGATAAACCCATTTCCCTGTCATCAAACGCAAAAGGCGTAGGTTTGAATCCTGGCCACTGCAGATACATCGTATGTAATTCCTTTTTCGAGGAAGTTATTCCCAAATTTAAGTGAATTGAAATTAAGAGGTATTTGTGTTTTATATATATATATATATATATATATATACATATATATATATATATATATATATATATATATATATATATATATATATATATATATATATATATTCTTCTTCGTTTTAACGCGCTTTTCCCATTTTTTTATATGGGGTAAGCACGATGCCTTCTTTTGAAGGACTTGATTTGGCGTTAGGGTAGACCGTAGTCTCGATCGGCTGCCCTGCCTGGCATCGCTTAGACCCCGGTAACTATGTGTACGTGTATCGTACCAATCCCCCAGCTCCCTTTCTCCCAGCAGCGAGGAGAACTGGGCGGTTAGGTCGACAGTTCGAGATGTGAGGTGTCTGTTATGTTTTTAGATGTTGGAGTGGCTTTGTTTATGTGTGTATTAGTCTGTAACACCCATTTGCTTTCCAGCAACCTATCCGTTGATTACATACGTAATCCTGGGGTGTCTACACGGATAGCAAAGTGTCCGCCTTTTCTGACCAGTCGGCTGCGGTTTTGAACTGTTTACCAAGGACCTCTGAAGTCCTAGGCTGCTGCTCTACCGACTGAGCTATCGAGGCTCTATATATATATATATATATATATATATATATATATATATATATATATATATATATATATATATATGTATCAGTGAATAGAGAAAAAATTTTTTTCGAAGTAGAAATATCCTATTTCCATTTGGGTCAGTACGAGGACCATAACGCAATAACTCTCCCAGTCTGTCAAACAAGTCTCCAACCATATCGTCAAGAACACACCGGCACTAACGAGGCGCTAAGAGAAATTGCATCTGGCCGTGCCTTGAAATCCACGAGGGTCCTACGAAGGAACCTTATGGTTAGTAAGAGTGTGGGAAAACCTCAACCCCTTGACTTCGAGGATAGCCTGCAAGAAAATAAGCCACGCCCACAGGTCAAGCCCCTCAGATGTTTTGGCCAATCAAATGCCATCAGTGCCAAAGACCTAGGACATCCTACAAGGAGCAAATACCCAATAATCAACAGGAATTCCTTAAAAACACACCTCCAAAAGTTGGAATGAAGCAAGTGGAGGAGGTGCCTCAGAAAAAGCAGTACCTGCCCAGAATATGACGTCATGGTTGACACAAGGGGAAAATGGGAGATATAAGGACAGGCATACAGGAAAGGACACACAGAAAAAAAGGTGGCAGAGAAAAAGAGAGACAGAGAGAAAAAAGTGGGAAGATAGAGAGAGAGAACTATTCCGAAGTGTGGAAGCAGAAAAGACAGAAAGAGAAGTGTGTTAGTGAAGAAAGACTCTCTCAAACAATAGTCCTCGTAATCTAATTCGTTAAGTCTCTCAAACCATTATTTCAAAGTCTCGAAACCATTATCTTAAAGTCTCGAACCATTAAGAAACAGTTAAGAACTACAGGTGGAACTGTAAGACAAAATCACCAATAAAGAAGAAACGGGAACAATTAATCATTTTCCCTTTAACCTCGGTAATTTACAATTTAATAACTGTTTTAAAGAGCCACTTGTTCCTGACTGTATCGAGTGAATAGAGAAAAAGGTATTTTTTCGAAGTAGAAATATCCTATTTCCATTTGGGTCAGCACGGAGGACCATAACGCAATAACTCTCCAGTCTGTCAAACAAGTCTCCAACCATATCGTCAAGAACACACCGCACTAACGAGGCGCTAAGAGAAATTGCATCTGGCCGTGCCTTCGAAATCCACGAGGTCCTACGAAGGAACCTTATGGTTAGTAAGAGTGTGGAAAACCTCAACCCCCTTTTGACTTCGAGGATAGCCCAAGGAAATAAGCCACGCCCACAGGTCAAGCCTAGATGTTTTGGCCAATCAAATGCCATCAGTGCCAAAGACCTAGGGACATCCTACAAGGAGCAAATACCCAATAATCAACAGGAATTCCTTAAAACACACCTCCAAAAGTTGGAATGAAGCAAGTGGAGGAGGTGCCTCAGAAAAAGCAGTACCTGCCCAGAATATGACGTCATGGTTGACACAAGGGAAAATGGGAGATATAAGGACAGGCATACAGGAAAGGACACACAGAAAAAAGGTGGCAGAGAAAAGAGAGAGACAGAGAGAAAAAGAGTGGGAAGATAGAGAGAGAGAACTATTCCGAAGTGTGGGAAGCAGAAAAGACAGAAAGAGAAGTGTGTTAGTGAAGAAAGACTCTCTCAAACAATAGTCCTCGTAATCTAATTCGTTAAGTCTCTCGAAACCATTATTTCAAAGTCTCGAAACCATTATCTTAAAGTCTCGAACCATTAAGAAACAGTTAAGAACTACAGGTGGAACTGTAAGACAAAATCACCAATAAAGAAGAAAACGGGAACAATTAATCATTTTCCCTTTAACCTCGGTAATTTACAATTTAATAACTGTTTTAAAGAGCCACTTGTTCCTACTTTTACAATAATTACCACACGCCCTACGCCGACGCGCTTACCTTAGTGTTGGGCCCTTTGAAGGAAAGAAACGGGTCCGACAACATATATATATATATATATATATAATATATATATATATATATATATATATATATAATATATATATTATATATATATATATATATATATATATAATGTGTGTTGTAAATATAAATATATATAATATATGTAAATATATATGCATCTCTATTTATATATATACATATATATATATATATATATATATATATATATATATATATATATATATATATATATATATATATATATATATATATATATATACATAGGCTATATGAACAATGTTCTGGTCTGTAGTTGGGATACCGGATAGTATCATTTGTGGTGGCATAGGCCAAGGTAAACTAACGACCTTCCAGAAATCAGGGCTTAGTACAAAAAGGTAAGACCTGTAAAGGGAAAAGTTATTAGTTGATTGGAATTGGTGTTTTATATGAATTGGATATTTAAGAGTAATTAATAAACATAAATTAGGTTACATGCCGTGGGTAACCAGGTCACGTCATTCATGCATTAAACACTTTACAATTATGCATTTGGGGACTTCAAGTTGTCGTTTCCAGTATACCGCTGGCATTAAGTGCTTTAAAATGTTTTTCTTATAATTTCGTTAAATCCATCGTAACCGATTCATGGCATCTGGTATTGCATGAACGAGGATTGCTTGGTTTCTCGACCTTTCATGTTCGACATCGTCACCCTCACAACCACTCTTGTGATGGAATGGAACGTGAAAGCCCGGCAGTCGTTAAGGAAATTGAAGGAAATGGTCTTGGGCGAAAACAAGAGGCCAATTAGGCTGCTTTAAAAGCGTGCGTTTCAGGGAAGAGTTTATGAATTATGCTTGTCATAAGTGTAAGGAATAGTATCTTTCTTTGGTTGCCTTAATAGTCTCATTAAAATGAGTTTTTGATTAAACACGTTTCTTTTCACGCTTCTGTTTTTAACATGCGAAACCTTTCTGAGTGTTATTGTTTCTCATCCACCAATGAACAAGTGATTCAGACGTTTGTTAGTTATCGTCCGTCTTTTGAGCCTTTCTTATTATTGTTTAATCGGGACGAAGATTGTTAATGTAGTATTTCAAATTGAATTAGATGTAACAGCGTAATTATAAATATATCAAAAGAACTGGTATTTAGTACTTTAGTCAATATATTTGGTCTTATCGGTAAAAATTTTAACTCGGTTTTTATGTTAGTACAATATTCTCGGCGCTAGCTACTGGCTAATTTTCTGTTCACCATAGACGATTTACAGTTGTTATTAGGTACGAAAGACAGCCGACTTGACCTCAGAATTATGAAAAACAAGGTAGCCTGATTAGGCTAACCTTATATCCAAATTTATGTAATCTACTTTGACAGCAGGTTTTGTCAGTCTCTGTTGATCAAGTCTGTTTTTGCATTTAAAGAACTTTTGTCGTTCATTAGATATGGTAAATTAGGACTGGTCTTCGTTGTCTTTCTTATTACAAGTTGAAAAATAGCATTTAAATGAGTGTGATATCAAAGTAAACATGAACTAATCATTGATGATATGGAATTGGTAGTTTACGCCATTGCAAGTTCTGCAACTCAGGTTATAAACACACACGTGTATATATGTATGTATATATATATATATTATATATATATATATATATATATATATAAATATATAATATATATATATATATATATATATATATATATATATATATATATATATATATATATATATATATATATACACACACACACACTATGTATATATCAGCGGAAAGCAGCAGTCATTGGCTACATATTCATTACGAGGAGACAAGGGAGACGTCTTGTGACAAAGCTTTATTGGCGACGTTTCGGGGCCTTGCCCCATTATCACAGCTGTTAAAAGACGAATAAACATAAAGTATAATAAAAAGACCCATCTTAAAAACAACAATATACATTTATCATAAAATCCACACAACATGAAATGCTAAGAAAATTACCATCTCAAGCAAAGGGAAGACGACGAGTGACTTTTGATTAGAAGAGGAACCGAAAGGTTCCAGGTAGTACGGTTATGCCAGGTAAAGAGGGGTAGCAGTAATTTGATTGTTTAGTTTTGGAACCAGTGATTTTATGAAAAGCCAATTAATCACAACAGACCCATTAACTATTGGGTCCTTATTTAGATACAAGGACAAATTGAACCCCCCTTTTGGGGAATTATGTCGGGGCCTCCCGAAGGCTTCTTAAGGTTCTCATAGATAGCCACAAGGGGATGAGCTATGGAACAGGTGTCCATTTGTCATCTCCAGAATTCTCGAGTATTCGGGGACATACAAAGAAAAGCAAGTTTTATATCGAGTATAAACATTTTAAAATCCTTACACGGGCGTCTTCCCCTCAACAGCTTGCTGTCTCCGAATCGCTTTTCATAAAAACAGTAGTTCCAAAACTAAAGTCAAGCTACCGCTACCCCTCTTTACTTGGCATAACCATGATTGCTGGGGACATTTCTCTTCCCTTCTATTCACTCGTCTTCTTCCCTGTGCTTGAGATGGTAATTTTCTTAGCATTTTATGTTTTGTGGATTTTATTATAAATGTATATTGGTGTTTTTAGGTTGAGCCTTTTTATTATACTTTATATTTATTCGATATATGTATATCTATGTATATGTGTATACACACACACACACACACACATATATATATATATATATATATTATATATATATATATATATATATATATATATATATATATATATATATATATATATATATATATATATATCTGTAGAATCGACATGTCGCCAGTTCCTTGGCAGGATTACCTCCCAACAAGACAGCTGTCATTGCCACATGCACATTTGAACTGTGGATGAATCCCGTTGTACAGAAAATCTACACAACATAAGCTAATTCATATATCTACAGAGAATGCTCGTCAGCATCTCATTGAAACACCTCCCACCCCTCACCCACTGCACCATTCGCTTTTATCTTGCAAGTACTCCCTTGCATCCTGGATGCTAAGGTCCATCCTTTCACCATAATTCGAAAAGTACAACGAGCCCCAGAATTCAGCGCGAATGCATTCGGTTTGAAATGACTCTTAGTACGCAATAATGTTTGAAATTTGATGAAGGGTAGTATTACATGATTATTACATGATAGTTGCCACTACTGTAACCAGCCTAATAAATTTCTTGTGGTAGGGCACTAGTCTTGTAACGTTATGATTAGTATTATTAATTCACAAAATTACGGAATATGCTAGTTGGATAGGCTATATGTAGTTCTCCAATGAATGCAATATTTTTGAGAAAGTGGTCAGCATATTGTAACAGTTCATAGGTTTTCTTCTGATCAGCATTTTTGAGGTAATAGAATCCTCAGTCAAGATTTTCCTAAGTTATTTTTCCAGTATTCCCTTCTCGTGGATACACATGAGTAAATATATATTCATCTCCATTTTAAAACGGCTTGTTTGCTTACTACACGAATGATTTAAATTGTGCTGTTCTTTGTACATTAGCTTTTACTATTCTTTTAGCAGATTGTATGCATATACCTTATGTATATTTATAATGTGTGCAATTTGCACTTCCACTTTAGCTCTTCATTATGGCTTTCGGAGATCCTTATTGCCAATTTAGTATGCAAATCCTACTTTATTCATCTCAGGAGGTCTGCAGTTGCCTTTCAGACATATGGTGTCTTTTCCTTAAAGTCAGTCATGTTTTCTCATAGACGGCTATAATTTTCCTGTTGCATATAGCCTGTGTGCAGCCCTCAAGGCCACTTTACATTGGGATTCTTGAACCTGAACCTGGTAATGCGTTGACTCACAAATGCTCCGCCCATTTTCTCCCCTCGGACTCATGCCGCACTTCTCTCTCTCTCTCTCTCTCTTGCTATATATATATATATATATATATATATATATATATATATATATATATATATATATATATATATATATATATATATATATATATATAATAATAATAATAAAGTTAATTGTTATTTGCGTAAAGACTTTCTTTTGGATCACTGGAAAATTCAGAGAAAATTATTTGATGTACAAAATTTACACATCTTTTGCACAAGGCTTCAACTTTTGACCAGTATGAATCTCAGGCTGCAAGAACACATAGTGAGGAAATAGAAAAAGTTCCGTTATTCAGTGTTATAGTAGATTAGACTTGTGTCAGTGATATTTTATTATTCCTTGTTTTAATAACAAAAGAGCTGCATGTTATTTATCACTTAAATTTTTATGTAGGCTACAATTCAGTATTAAAATGATTTTGTGGGTTTGACAGATTTATTTGAGACGGAATTATATGCACTTTTTCATCTGTCCATTGGGCATTGTTGCATGGTGATGAACCCCAGTCTGACTCCCACTGTGAGGGGTCTAGAATCTCGATGGATGCAACGTGATTCACTCGTCAAAGGCTGAGAGTACCGTGGCGCTAGTCAGTCCTATGGTTGATGAGTCCCAATGTAAAATGTCCTTGATATCGATATACAAGTTATTCAATTGGACGCCTTGGCTGATACTTTTTTTTTTTTAAATAAGTTCGTTTGTGTTTGGTTTTTTATGTTCATGGTGAGTGGCATAGAAAATCGTTCAGTGTTGCCAATCTTCTTACGCCACTGTAAAAATTATACTAAGTATGCGCATAGGAAACTTTTCAGTGTAAATCAGTTTCAGGAATATCTTTTATTCGTTCTGGTAAAACTCCCATTGAAACGTACGTGTACAAAACAATGCATTGCTATCCGAGGAACTTCAAAGCATTTTTAATATGTTACATATGTATTGAAAATGCTTTGATGATTCTGGCACAGATGTTTTGTTTTGAATTATCATCTTTTTAATGACCTGAAATATTTATTAATTTTTTATTACCTTGACATGTATGAAGTAAATTGACATAATTCATGAACGAAGTAGACGCAAAGTTAACGCTGATGGAAATTTGTCAAGTGAATTTGCAGTAAATAACAAAGTGCTGTTTGCCCTTCTCATGGATCTTATAATGAAAAAATGGTTGGAGAGGGAAGAAAAAGTTTAGATTAGAATAACAATAGAAACATAACAGACTTGCTGCTAAGATGATGCCGTTTTGATCAGTAAAACACCACAAGATTTTCCAAGATTACTTGGAAGTATGCACAAATGTATGACATAACTAGATGAAGGAAGGATTCATGTGGTTGAATCTTTCAAATATATAGGAACAATGATATCCTATACTGGGTCTCTTGAATTGGAATTTATTGAAAGACTAAAATAGACAAATCAGCTAGTGGGTAGACTGAATAAGGTTTGGAAAGCAAATAGACTGAAATTGCATACGGAATTAAAATTGTACAATAGTGTGGTACGATCTGAATTTCCTATTCGAAGGTGAATCGTTGTATGGCAGTGAAACCATAGCTGTTTATATATACAGTAGATATGAGAGAGAGAGAAGAGTATAGTAAATTAACAGTAATTAACATGAATCTGTAAAAGCTACGTCGATTCGAGAAAAAAAAACTTTTTAAAAAGGTGACTTAAGATGTCACATGGAAGGAAAGATTGAGAAATGCTACCATAAGGGAAATTACGGAGTTTTCACACGTAGATGATATGATGAAAAAAAAGATGGAAATGGCTCGGTCGTATCCTTCGCGCCACCCTGTGGGGAAAAGTTTTTGATAGTGTCAGCTGGGCTACTTTGGACACCTTAAGACTTGGATGAGAACTATGGCACAGGAGATTCGTAGAAGATAGTACTACAAGAGAGACATGAATGGCGGAATTTCGCAGAAGCCCCTTTCGTAGTACAGCGATAGAGACGATGATGACTTCATTTTCCCATTTTGATATTCGCCTGAAAGCTGTTTTATTTCCTCTTAACACGCAACAGGTTTTATCTGCAAAAGAGGTAGTTTTACTTAGTGGAATTATATTTTAGTCTTCGTGGAAATTAGGTTTAAAACATGGCATTGCACTAGTAAGACATATTTTCAGGACAAGTAGTTTAACATCATACAGTTGCATTAAAAGGCGAATTTTATGTGGGTTATAGTTTTAAATCATGAAATTGCATTAAAGACATTCTCAATCAGATTTCAGGATTTCGAGGTTGTTTTTATTCAATGCAGCACTAACTCTTTCAGGACCTGACTCGAAGAAAAGTGTACCAACTCTAGCTAGTTCTTTCCCTTAACTTTTATCTCCACTCGAAGAGAAAACGTGTAGCTATTCTATCAGAGTATCCCTCTCTTTTATCGCCATTCCCTCCTTTTCTCCTGTATTCATCATTCTTTAATCTGTTTCCCTTCTTTTCATGCCTTTTATCTCCATTTAATTTTACTCATTCTCTTGCACCTTTCCTGTTCCTCCTAATATTATTCTATCCCCCTTTCCTCCTGATGTTTTTTGTTTTATTCTCGGTAATCTTCCTTCCGTCTTCCCTTGCTTAATATTTTTTCTTTCCTTCCGCATGAGTTTCTCAAGGTTCCCTTTGTTGGGCTTTCAGTTTGGTCGGTGGACCACAACACTCAATTATCTCTCTGGCCGTCATGCTTCACACAACGCGGGATTCCTCTCCTCTTCCTCTCCCTCCTACCGCACATAGATAGGTGGATCATATTATATTCATGTTATCAGTACTTCACTCTTGGACTACAGGATTTGTCCCTGAAGGAACGTCTTTACTGAGGTGAATATTACATCTTTATTGAGGTATATAATTGTTACTATTAATGTTGAATTCAGGTAACCGTCGAATGTTTCAAGTATTATGTGGTGCTTGGCATTTTCAGGTCTTATCGAAAACTCTCGTTGTTTAATACTGTAACGAGTGCGATACGTTAAAATAAAAAAAAAAAAATAAGATAGGCTTTTCATACTGAAGGAACTATTGGACAATACCAAACTAAAACCATTTCAGTTTTAAAAGATTAAACGCCACTTTACTTTAAATCAGTTAATTATGCTTTATTAACGGGAATTACTGGTACGTTATCTTGTTTTTATGTTTATTCGATATTTAGATTATTTTGGTAAAACTATGTATTCAAATTATCTGTAAAGAGGGAGCCGCTTCCTGTTTTCATCAGTTGTCATCCCCTCATGTCCAGCATAATCGGATGGGATTTCAGTGAAAAGATGTCGAGATTAAGCCTATTGTATTCAAAATTACTCTTCTGATAGCTAGCAGTCCCTTTACTTATCCCCTTTTAACCTTCCACAGTATACTGTACCTTGGAATGAATGATGTCAGGATACATCAATGCCTGTCTGTCTGTCTGTTTATCCAGAGTTCAATTCCCGCGTTAAGGAAGGCTGTACGACGTTCTGTTTAATCCATTTTTGTTTCACATGACCTAAGCAGTTAATTATGGACCGGTAGAGGAGTTAGCCGCTTCATCCCAAATACCTTCTTAAAATTGAACGGATAAAACCTCACGCAGCCACCTCCTTTTTAAGAGTAAAAGGCACAACACACACACATAAAATATATATATATATAATATATATATATTTATATATATACACACATACATACATACATAAAAGCACTGGTTCACCGTTCGCCGGCACTAGATTTCTTACCATTTTACGCTCAACATTTTCCTTTGATATGTAGCACTGTATATGTCTGTATAAAATGTTTTATTGTTTTGGTGATTTTTTCCATTTGTAGTATTGGGCGAGTGTTAAGGATCATTTTTACCTTTTTGTTCATTTTTACATAATTTTATTAGCTAAAACAAGTAAAAAATGCGGCGAAGTTTCTTCGGCGGAATCGAGTTTTCTGTACATCGTATAATCAAGGCCACCCAAAATAGCTCTATCTTTCGGTGGTCTCCGTATAATGCTGTATGAGCCGCGGCCCATGAAACTTTAACTACGGCCCTGTGGTGGCCTGGCCTATATCGTTGCCAGATGTACGATTACGGCTAAATTTAACCTTGAATAAAATAAAAATACTGAGGTTAGAGGGCTGCAGTTTGGTAAGTTTGATGATTGGAGGGTGGATGATCAACATACCAATTTGCAGCCCTCTAGCGTTAGTAGTTTTTAAGATCTGAGGGCGGACAGAAAAAAGTGCAGACGGACAGACAAAGCCGGTGCGTTGGTTTTCTTTTCAGAACACTAAAAAGCAATGTAAATAATGCACTTACAATTGCACGAGTCCGCTAGTTTTTAATACAGTTCATAAGTACATTTAAGTCTTTTATATTCTTTGACGTTGTCTCGTAAAGATGATTTACAGAACCTGCACTTTATTATATGGGTCTTTGAATCATAACTTTTACCGTATTCATTTAATATCAATAAGTTTCCATAATACTAGTGAATATATTTTTTTTTAAATCTGCCCGTTTACTATTATTTTGTATTTTACCCTTCACCAACTGTTATGTAGTTGCAAGTTTATAATTTGATTTCTAAAGTAAAGTTCTTAAGATATATGCTCGTATCATAATCATGAAATGTGTAATAAGTAAAAAAGTTGGCGAAAAAATGCGTGCAAATTATTAGTTTGGGAACTTATTATAGTAAAAGCATGGGATGGGCTGACACCGCGTAGCGTAATTAATATCACGAGAGCCAAGCATGGGCTTAGCCAGACAGTGAGGGTTGTACACGTGCTATAATAGGTGGTGGTGATAAAGCTGAACACAGGGGATTGCACTACAATTAACCATCTTGTGCAGAAAGTTACAGTCTGAATTCACCGTGCTGTGCAGAAGCAGGTGCATTAAATTTAAAGTTTTTAGTTTTCATCGCATTACTCTTTCTGTAATTGGTTTAAGAAAGGACTTATGTTTCTTATTTCTTTTGTCTTTGCACACCATCACATATCGTAAATATAAATATGTGGGAATTGGAAGCAATAACCCACAAATTATACCTCAAAGGGTACAGTCAAATACTTTCTTGCAAAAATCGAGCGAATGGCTAAAAATTCTGAAGAGCAATATGAGACTAAATGTACTTTTTTAATAGAGTTATTTTATACATAAACGTAAGTCTGCTACCTATATTTAGATTTGAAGACAAATCTTTACAAAGTAGGCTAATCATTCATGTAATATCCTATAGAACAGTCCCATAAGTTTATGACCGATAATTTGCAGCTAGGAATTCTGCAGTTTGAAACTAAAAGTTAGCTTACAGTTTGATACACACTGAATTAATTGTCATTTAGAGGTGGTCATTTAGATATCTAAGTTTTCCCCGGTATAGATTATTGTTTCCCCTTAGAACACTGCTGCGTTCATTGAAATAAAAAGAGATGGTTATTCCTAGATATTTATAGGGTTACTCTCCAACGAAATTTTAGGAATATTTTCGTTTTCCGAACTCTGTAGGAAGGGGTCGCTAACTGTAATCCAGAGTAGCGACAACTTTCCCCACATTAGATGTTGAGTTTGGTTCAAGTGTATCATCTAATTAGTTGAACGACTTTTCAGTGATTTTAGAAGGTTGCTACTATTAAAGGAGCTTGATAACGCCTTCGTATGTGAAAGGTCTTCCCTTCGAGCATGATCCGTTACTAATTAAGATTTTGAACCACCACGTCAAAGCACTGCGCTTAGGCTGCTTTCAGCCGACTTCATTTTATTTCACCTCGAGATGTTGGGTTCATTCTTACCCTCTTAGTGTGATGCACATGCCTTCCTGGGTAGATTAAACATCAGTAGACAGTGGAAGGGAAATTATTCTGGGCTTGCTGACCCCATTTACCCAGTTAATCAAAATGTTTTCAAAATTATGAGGAGGGAGTCATAGATAACATTTCCCTAATTTCGTTAGCTTTGACATGTCGCAACGCCTTTCAAAGTTGTCAACTTGTTATTGGTTATTCTTTCATTTATTTTTTTAATGTAAGAGAGAGGGAAGGGGGCGGAGTCTTATTCCGTCTATGACAGAGGAGTTTGATATCTGAAAAATGATTAATGGTATCGCTGTAAAAGGAATGGGTTATTTGCAAGATTTCGGCATAACTGACGGTAGTCAATCATGATTTTTAGTTATCTACAGGCTACGAATGCTGAAAACACTCTCTTCAAGTTAAACGTCATGTACAAATCTGTATACTAACATTACACACCCCAGCACAGCAATGCACGAACATTTTACACACATATATATTATATATATATATATATATATATATATATATATATATATATATATATATGTATGTATATGTACAGTATATAAATATTATATATATATATATATGTATATATATAATGTACATATATATACATACATATATATGTATATATATGATACATATACATATATGTATGTATAGCCTATATATTATATGTACATTATATATATAATATTTATTTATTGTATACATATACATACATATATATATATATACATTATATATATATATATATATATATATATATATATATATATATATATATATATATATATATATATATATATATATATATATATATATATATATATATATATATATATATACATATGTTGTGTGTGCGTCCGTGCTTGCGCTGGGGTGTGTACGTTAGTATACGGACTGTACATGAAGTTTAACTTGAAGAGATAGTTTTCAGCATTCGTATTCGTAGATAACTAAAACCATGACTGACTACCGTCAGTTATGCCGAAACTTGCAAATAACCTATCTCCTCTTTACAGCGATACCATTAATCATTTTTCTGATATCAAACTCCTCTGTCATAGACGGAACACGACTCCGCCCCCTTCCCTCTCTCAAACATTAAAAAAATAAATAAATGAAAGAATAACCAATAACAAGTTGACACTTTGAAAGGTGTTGCGACATTTCAAAGCTAACAAAATTAGGGAAATGTTATTTATGACTCCCTCCTCATAATTTGCCACTAATTTCCACCTTACCATTTTATACTCCTAAATATTAATCCACAAAACAAATATCTCTTGATATCGAATTTCCTCTATCTGTATCCCTTGGGTTATGTATTGTGAGAGTAAAGTGAATTCTCCATAAAAGGGTAATTTTGGTGTATATATATGTATAATATTTATATTACATATATACATTATTTATATATATACAGTATATAATATATATATATATATATATATATATATATTTATATGTATATATATATATGTATATATATATATATATATATATATATATATATATATATATATATATATATATGTATATATACATATAATTTTTAAAGTCATGTACAGTTCAGTCGAAAAGTGCTCACGCATTCTGGTCTACATTTTTAGTGTAGATTTAACACTAGTTTTTCCTACACCAGTGTCAGTGGGATATGGAAATTGACAATACATGTCTGCACAGTGTGTATACATTGTATATTTGTATGTATATGAATATCAAATGGGCGACCATCCGTCTACAGATGATGTGAGTAGCTGATTTATGTTTGGCTTCTACAGGTGATCTAACTAGCTGATTCATGTTTGGCTTTCGTTCAAGCGATTAGAAGGATATTGCATCTGATACTATTTGTTTTTTCCTAATTATACTTTCAAGTTCTTCAAACATTGGAGCTTTTGTTTATTATTTTGTTGTTTCTGAAGATTCCTGTTCAGGATATTTAGTGGTATTAGGTATTTGCTGAGCGGCGAATTTGGTTTTCGCAATAACGCATTCGCGCACCATATTATATTTCTTTTAATTACTCACAAAAATAATAATATGAATAATGATGTATTTGTATTAGAAAGTATATAGAAATGCTTTTGGTGTTGGAGGGTCCTTTCTGTCTGTTAAGTAAATAAAAAAAATTAAAACTTCTGCTTCATCTGTACAGTTGTTTCTAGCGTTACCATACCAAACCTAACATAAAGAAAAAGTATGGTGCCCTTTGAGAGGAACTTAGTGATAGTTATTCATCTTTATGTGGGGAGAGCGTAGCCCATCTTATATAACCAGGTCTCATATATTTTTCATTTCCTGATGTAACGATAAGGAATACGGATGTTCTTGGGGCTATTGATTCCCTCATACGTGATACATTAAAGTCTGGAGACGGTAGCCCGAGTGCCATTGGAGAATTCACTTGGGCTATTTCTCTGAGATACATTTATGTATCAGTCAACCTTATGAGGGTCTTGTCCTTTGGACTTGAGGTTTTCGCACTGCCTCTAATAAAACGTCTCAATGGCTTTTTTATGTGAGACATCAGATTCGAAATCTGGGAGCATTGTGCCAGCAATTGCTCTTCAGGATCGGCCGTTATGGCGCAAAACCAGTCAGCTGTTATTATCCAATTATTGGTCGTTTGTTCGACTGACCAAAGTCGAGAGGGGGAGGGAGGGGATTGAGCCCTCTTGTGTTGGCTGCGTACTCTTGACATCTCTCTCATCTGTTAGCCCGTGAACTAAAAACATTTTTCACCAATTTTTCATTCAGTTTTATGTCAAGGTGTAATATATATATATATATATATATATATATATATATATATATATATATATATATATATATAATTATATATAATATAATATATATATATATAATGCATTATATTTATATATATATATATATATATCATTACATATATATATATATATATATATATATATATATATATATATATATATATATATATATATATATATGAAATACCACTATTTAATACTTGACTGTATGAACTAAAAACATTTTTCATCAATTTTTCTCATTTAGTTTTATGGCAAGGCGTAATATATATATATGTATATATATGTATTTATGTTTATAAGTATATATATATGTTTATATTATATATATATATATATATATATATATATATATATATATATATATATATATATATATATATATATATATATATATATATATGAAATGCCACTATTTTATATTTGACTGCTTATACTTTCAAATATTAAGCCGCAAATACCTCAGTAATACGAATTCGCCTCAACCTAGTAAGAAGATGGATCTAATTATACTGTACATGACGAGTGCATCTGTCCTTTTTATGGTGATAATGGGTGACTGATTTTTTTTCGTATCAACATGAAAAGGCATATTTTCAAATCCTGGCTAGGGTAGATGCACGTACCACATGTAGTTCCCTTAAAGCATACGTTCGAATCCTGGCCAAGGTAGATACACTTATCTTATGTGATTTCCTCTGGGTGTAAGTTACTGCCAAGGTGAAGTGAATTCGACATTAACGGATTATTTGCGGTTTGACATTTTAAATGTCCCGTATAGTTGTAACCTTTAGGGTCATCTTGACTTCTTTTTGGAGGACAATATGTCTGTACTGTTGCGCCTCTGTAAAAGCATGACGGTGGGAACGGAGAAGACCGAAGTGAACATTTTTGTGGAAGGTTTTTAAACAAAATAAAGCTGGGGGACTCGGGTTCACAACCGTGTCACAAAACGTTTTGAAATTTGAAGTATGGACGGTTCTTTAGAAACTGGTGGTTGTTAGAAATTGGTCCTACAACCTGCTAGGGTATTTTGCATTGAGGAGGATAACTTCAGATATTTCCACTTTTATTTTTTTTCTTTAGGAGGAAAAAAGTTAAGTATACCTTAGTTTAACCAGACCACTGAGCTGATTAACAGCTCTCCTAGGGCTGGCCCGAAGGATTAGACTTATTTTTACGTGGCTAAGAACCAACTGGTTACCTAGCAACGGGACCTACAGCTCATTGTGGAATCCGAACCACATTATAGCGAGAAATGAATTTCTATCACCAGTAACAAATTCCTCTTGTTCTTCACTGGCCGGTCGGAGATTCGAACTCGCGACCAACAGAGTGGTAGCTGAGAACAGAACCCGCTCACCCAGCGAGGAACTTTCTTTCGGAGGAAGGTTACCATCATTAACGACCCCCAAAATAAATCTAATGTCCCGGTATAACCAGTCTTCATTATTTAATAGAATTCTCATCTCTATCGTTATTGAGTTCCGTATTTCAGTCATACTAGAGTGAACTATAATTAAGAGCGAAAAAAACCGATACAGTTCCAAGATTGTTGATTACAGTTCGTATATGCTGTAATTTTTGTTGTTCTACTCGCCTGGGTTAAGGGACCTCTTCGTAACAGACCGCCGCCGATAACAAGCTGAAGTTCTTTTGCAATTATCTAAGCATTTATTTTGTTTGGATGGGGTTGCCAGCCCCATGCTCAGTGAACTTTAGTTAATCTGTTGCATAAATTATATATTTGTAGATCTCCGAGTAGCTGTGAGGAAAAGAGAAAGCCTACGCCTAAGTAATTTGAATTTTAGTGCTCAGAAATGGTAGTGACTTAACCTTACTAGTATGGTAGTTTTATTGAATGTTGACGTTTGTCTGTTACGATCGCAAAATTTTATGTTTGGCCGTACACCTCAAAACCTACATTCCATTCTATTCCAAAGAGAGCTGCCTAAAATGCATGTTCTGTGAAAACTGTAGGAATCGGCGGCATTCAAAGTATAGTAAGTCGTTCTTCAAAGTATATATTTTTACATTGTGCTTTAAATCTCATTTTCTTGATGCAAACTTTCAAAGCATTGGAATTTCATATATTACTGGACAACAAATGTTATCAAAATGAGGAATGATTTAGGATACGTTTAAAGTGTAGTGAAACATGTATCACAAACCAGTCGAAACAAGTCAACGACTGTAAGTAGAGATCGAATCTTTGGCAAGTGCTGGATTATCATATGAGGTTTTGGTTAATACCACTTGTTTGTTATGGGTGTGCGATAACTTACCGACGTGTGTTTATGATAATGTTTTACTGCAGCGTGGCCAAGCAATTGGAGCCAATTTACTGTGCACATTGGATGCATACATGTTTGAATTTATATTGTATATATGCACATGCAAGCACAGTACATAATGCTTTGCATTTAAACTGATTCATATATATATATATATATATATATATATATATATATATATATATATATATATATATATATATATATATATATATATATAAATATAGTCTAGCATCTACCAGGAGTTTGTTATCCAGCCCATGTTTCTCTTTTGAATCGATTGATTATTCTTGGATAGATTATGAGCGCCTGGGAAGGCATATGGTTGCTGGAAAGAGTAAGAAAAAATCGCTGACCAGTAATTTTTTTAGTTAAGAACATGTCTGTAACGGTTGTGCATAATAGGTAACTTCTCAGCAAATAGATACAATTGGAATGGTGGTTTTAGAAAGATATGGCGATCAATAAAAAAAAATGTATATTTTGCACTACTATCTTTATTTCATAGATAGTGATAAAGCTTATTGTTTAGATTTTAAAATGAAATAAGATATAATTGCGGTACTATATAACGATTATAAAATGGTGTGTATCATGTGTTTCAGTACTGGTTGAACACAAACATGTTTTGTATGTTACTAGTTTTTTGTATAATACTGACGGTTTTTTTTATTGCAAGTATTAGCATAGCTTGTGAATGGGAGGGTCAGCGTCTGAGAGAATGGTCACAGCCACCAGGGGCTTTCAAGGGAATTAAAAACTGTCGCGGCCTACTTTTGTCATTGAATTATGGGTACTTGTATGTCTGAATTCTTGTTCATTCATTCGCTCTCTCTCATCCTCTTGACTGTCTATCCACGTATGTCCCGAGCTTTCACCATGTTCCCCGTTTCCAGACTACTGAAAAGCAGTCGTTTAGGTCTCAGTGTGCACAATTTTGATGTGCTAATATTGAAGAAATCGTTCTCTTGGCCTTAATAATTAGTTTTTCCCAAGCTTGCAAATTAGTCTTAGTCAAGGGGGAACACTCTGCGTGCAATTATCTTAACGCAAAAGTATATTGTTTTCTGCTTGTTAGGTGTATGAAAGTCTTTTCCTCGTTGCTAATGGTCTATGTAATGAGAAGCTCCTTTGTAAATGTGATCATTTACGCTTAAGGAACTTGTGCTGATTTTTTTACGTGCAATATTTTATGCACGTACACCCATTCTCAGAACTGGGGATATCTGAAGGAATTACATCAGGTGATTTTAATTCGTCAAGACACTATGGTGCTAAATTTAGATCCGTTGTTTCATCTCGTGGATGTGTTACTCTCAGGTCTCAACAGTTGATAACGCTCCATGGGTGTTTATTTCCTTAATTTAGGTAGATAGACTCTTACAAGGAGTTTTGAGATGATAACCTTCATCCGTAATATGGGGAAAACGACGTCCCAAACCTGGTTCATGGAGTGGTAGAGTCTAAGGAGGAGACATGACCAATCTGACAATTATGGATATCCCTCTCCTATGAAATGACTTGAATTTTAACCCTCATCCCGCCCTCCTCAAAGTTCCGATTATCATCTTGTCTCTTGAAATGGAGAAACAAATCCACAGTTATTTATATATTTGTACCAATAAATATCTATGGATTTGTTTCTCCATCATCTTGTCTATTTTGACCTTAACACCCAAGCAACAATTTTCACTTCCCTCATGTTACGAACTAACGATAATTTAATACGACTGAATGGTTGGCTAGCCTTAGCCTGCGGTCTCTTCCAAAACCCTGGTCTCTGTTTAACTCTTGTTTGAGAGTCTGGTAGATATAGTTAATAGATGTGCCAGATTCCATGGTATTTAGTATTTGATGGATTAACCTGCTCTTCCAGATACGCGGAAATCTGTGAGGATTCTCTGCATTCACGGTCTAGCAAGACTACATTTAAAGCTGTAATTCTTCGCATTGATGACACAGGAAAATGTGAAAGATTTGAATTCGTGTTATTATTCAACTATAACGTTGAGTCGCATAGCCTTAGCCTTCAACTTTTATTTCGAAACAAATTTAGAAATAAACTGTTTCAGATTTCGTGAATTCGACTACAGTAATGAAAATGAAATTTTTTACGTCGGCGATTTGAAACACTGTTGATTTCATTATTATTATTTTTTTTTTCACCTGCAAATTTATTTATCAGTTTTTGCACTTAAGAAAGTAACTATTGACACTTATTTTGAAGTCCTTAAAGACAGCATCAGAAATTCGACAGGTGAAATCTTTAATCTGTGAAAGTGAATGTTCTTGATATGTGCCCGACGATCGTTATATCTATGTGTTACAATAACTTTAGTTTGACGATCGTTATACTTTTGGGTTTGATGATCGTTCCGGCGATGTTCAGTGATCGTTATGTCTGTGTTCAACGATTACAGTAGTTATGCATTGGTCATAGTTATTTGAATGATGAAAAAAGTATGTTTGTGTGTTCGACCGTTCTTCCCTTTGGCTTTCTAAGAGAACAACCGTGCTATCTTGACATTACTAAAACCATCGACCGTCAGTCGTCGCATTGCACATATCGTAGTGGGTCAGCGGGCTTCTCTTCTACCTCATTTGTCTGTCTTTTGTTTATTTAGGTGTTGTTATATACGGGATTTGTTAAGAGCTATGCGTTTGTACGTTACTTTTTGGACCTTAATTTTAGATTAACATTGATAATAATGATTTCAGTTTTTTTAGATATTTCAAATTAACATTGATTCTAATGATTTCAGTTGTTTTTAGTTATTTATAAAAAGAGCTGGCATTTATGCTGTTAAGTAAGTACTCGCCTTCAACATCAAACGTTAACGTTTGTAGTTAGAATTTTGTTTACGGGGTTAGGCCTGAAAATGCTTTTCCTCTAATGTCTTTTACACATGCTTAAATTCACATTTGGTCTAGATCTTCATTAGTGTTCCTCTTCCATGATTGTCTGCCACTTCCATATCTACTACTATTCTTACTGTTGCTCAGCCCTTCTCAACACGTGTCCAAACCATCTTGGTATGTGAGTTATCACTCTATTTTAAAACAACAATTCATGATATGAACTTTTCACTTCATTCCAACTGTTGGAATGATTATGAGCAATTAGATAAAATTTATTAGTAATGATCAACTGATCAATATTGGTTGATTCCTGGCAATAGGTTCCTGTAGTTTTGCAAGATTTAAGAGGTTGTCTAAAGTATTGTTTGTGGTTCAGGTACTACTTATTTAGTAAAATTAAAATACATGATTTATACTTTATAGATTATATTGTGTATGTTTTTTTAACGTAAAGCTTACAAATAAGTCTTGACTAGTATATGAGTATTGATATACCACGGATGATATCATGCAGGTTAGGAGCGTCCGTTGAAAAATGACTCCTGGTTTTAAGTACCGGGGTTGTTGAAGTATTTTTACTGATCGTGATGAATTATTCATAATTAAGGCTGGCATTCTTACTTATTTGCTACTTTTGCTGTAAATCTTTTACTCACATCATAGCGCTGATTTTGTTTCGGTTTGCTACCCAAGTAACCAGCTTTTGGTCTCTTCACGTAAGAAAAGAGTAATGTTGATTCTTAGTTTCTTAAAGATCTGAGTCAGCAAGAAGTTAAATTTAACTGTCTGTTTCCAGTATGGTCGGAGACACCAAAAAAACATGGAAGAAACCATAGGTTTTTGTATGGAAGGTTGGTTGGACAGGTATACAAAATCCTTTACACGCCCCAGGCCTAATAGAAACAAGAGTATACGGATTATGTGGCGATAACTGAAAAAACTTGTATATTAGCCTATTAGGAAAAGATGGATAGCGATTGGGCTGGAAAACAAAACTAGGACAGAATTTCTAAACTCATCAGTGGAGAGATATTTAAATTTAAAATTCTTATTTACTTATATCATCTGTTTGTATGCTTTTAACTGCTTCCTCTGCTTGTTATATATTTTTGTTTAAAACTAAATATGCCAAAGAGTTTGGTAGTAATTGTTTCTAATACTCCAAATGTGGACTTTGCTTTTTTTCCTCTCCCCCTTTCTTTCTTTCAAATGGCATTTTGCAGCGTCTAATTATCAGTCAATATATTGAGATTAAAGAATTATTTTTTAGGAAGTGTTGTGTCTTTCTAGTATTTGGTGGATAGGATCGACCCCATTTCCCAAAATTATTTTGTAGTTATTTTGCTCTAATGATAAGGCAAAGAGGGTATGCTCGCATGCCTCTGTTTGAGGAAGGGAATAGTATCTTTCAGGAGCAAGGCCACATTGTTATTGGTGCCGCAGATTACATACATATTGACCAAAAATGTTAGCATTCTGTCGAAAGTTTGATGGGTGGAATTTTAAAAATAATGAACCATTGGACGTCTAGGATTTAAGAAAAGTTTTCAGTAACATACTAGAACAGTTATGTGAATTGTTATTAGTTTGGAAGGAGCCAAAAAGGTCATTAAGTTCTTAGCAAGAACTTAATGACTTAAAGAACTTTTATTTTATTTTTTTTCTATTGCCAGAAAGTTTAGAAGGAAAGGCCCTGGCAATATGGGTTTTTCACCTACGACCCTGCGATCTGATGTTAGTCTTGCGTCTTTTGAGGAAATTCTCCTGTACGTGTAAGCAATGAGAACTTTTGTGTCTCCGCCTTAATCACGTTCGTTTTCACTAGCTCAAAGATATTGTGTTGAGATTTTTTACTGTAACGTCAGTCTTGTTGGATATTACATGGCCTCTCTTATCTACAGAGTATTACTGAGGAGGCCAGTGTGTCGTCACCGATTAAGGAATATAGCTTGGTCCTGTTTTTATCGAGCGTAGATAGTCTCTGTGAACCTGTCTATTTATCTGGATATTTATAGAGTTATCTTTTATTCTTCGGGAGAATGCCATTTCAGTCAGCGGGAGAGTGATTAAACCCATAAAAGTATCTTCTAATAACAATAAAGAAGACTAGCATGATATCTCAGTCATAGCAAACGGCATTCTCTTCAAGGTCAGTAACTCTTGATTTCTTTGGAGTCATGAGGTTAAAAAAATTTAAGAGTTTTTACTGAGACGGCTTAGATCAAATTGCCATTAGTATCGTTAATTACATTAAGTGCAAACATGTTTTTATTTGTGGAAATGGATTTTTTAACTCTACAATATATTTACTCTTCCTCCGTATTGCAGTGGGCTTGATTTGTGATGATTGATTTGGGTAGAAAAAAGTCACTCTCTGCTGACAGTATTTACGTAATCAAAGAGAAACAAAAGCCTTTTGTGAAGCGTTCTGTATGTGCGCATGATGTAAGACTTGAATACAGCCATCTGGAAGACTGCCAGCGTTTTCATTACATTCTGTATTCGGCAAATTGCCAGACTTTACTTTGTTGCCTAGCGACGGTGGTTGTAAAGGACTTTTATGATGTTGCATGCGTTGGTGTGCGTCTACTGGCCAGCACGTGGCATGCTTAAAGCACATGGACCAGAAGGGCGTGGGCAAGGCGTCTGTCGCGCCGCCAATATTGTTAGCGAGTCTAGTCACGTCTCTGTCGTCATTGCAAGGTTTTATTGGTGGTAGATTTCCTTGTGAAGATTTTTTTTTTATCTTGTATAGAGATATGTTGTAAATAAATCATCACGGCATATGGGGTAAATGAAGCAAAAGGACTGCGTGAGTTGTACAGGTGATGGTCATATCGCCTTAAGAATGTAGTAAATGTTTAGATTGGTGAAAAGTTATATGTTACTTGTTTCAGTTGAATACGGGATGTTATATCGCATTCCAATAAAAACCCATTATGATCCTGGAATTATTTTTTTTCATACTTAGTAATATCACTTTTGATTTGTTCTTAAAAGGTATAGGCCAAGAAAGTTTTATATTTCTACATAAGTCATTATGATCCGAAAGTTTTTCCTTTTTTTAAACAATTGTACTAAAACTTTTGTATGCGGAGTTTTGTTTATCAAAATTGCCTAACATAAAGATCGCGGGACTTTGAAACCTTTTTTTTTTTTTTTTTTTCAACATTCCATTCTAGAGTGGATGTCGCTTGATGTATGGATCTATGACTGTTATTTATGATTTTTTTTTTACTTTTACCATTTTCAGTGAATCAAATGATTTTGAAAAGTATAATTCGGAAGTGTTAGGAGTGAAGATGAGGGGCAGATCTAAAAAGCGCTGGTTAGATAAAGTAGAAGAGATTTCAGAGATTGCTTGTGTATAACCTTTTCCTACATTTTTTCTAGTTCTGGGTTTTTTGTAACCTTTAAGCCAGGAATGTGTATTGATAATTTTTTAACGATGATGCTTTTCTCTGTATAGGTTTTTATTACCCTTTCGGTCCATGAATGTATACACGGTTTTACCACGTTTATCCAGGATTACTTTTTCTTTCTACCATTTTGATTCACGATTTTTTAGATCTTTTGTAACAAATGAGGGGTAGGTAATTGTTAATTGGCAAAGTTGAAATAGTTCAGCGAAATGTTTTATATCATGCATTTGATATTAATTTAATTTTATTTGTGTTACAATAATTAACAAGGAATTATATATAATATATATAGACTATATATATATATGTATATATATATATATATATATATATATATATGTATATACAGTATATATATATATATATATATATATATATATATATATATATATATATATATATATATATATATATATATAAATATATAATCACATCTGTATAAAACCACGAATCCAGACCGAAGCAGCTGCACTTTTCACATACAATTCCCTTTTGGCGTAAGTTATTCCCAAGGTAAAGTGAATTCTATCTTAAGAGGTATTTGTGGCTCAGTATTTGAGGTTATATATATATATATATATATATATATATATATATATATATATATATATATATATATATATATATATATATATATATAATATATATATATATACATATATTATAAAACAATAAGTAAATTAGTCCTTTTATGAATTTTATAACATAGTCGGATGAATTGTATAGATGCTGTATAGACCTTATCACGTTGAAAAGTCCCATGTATGTTAATGCGGTATTCCCTCGAGGTAGCCAAGAACTGTACGTGGAATCGATCATACCTGTTGAAGGTCATATGAATTCCTGAACGGCAAAAGAGGGCCGAGTTATTGTTCGGCGTGCTACAGCGAAATATATTTTTATATTCAAAGAAAAATATTAAGGATTTAAGAACCTCCTTTTTATGGATCCCCGTCGACTGTTTGAAACTTATATGGATCGTCCGATTAGCAGGACGGGATCTGATCTTTTGAGACCTAACTCTTTTATACATAAAAAGTTTTGAAATTCATGTTGTAGATTCTGGTTTATTTAATAGTACTTTGATATGTTACAAAATTATTTAAGCATTTTTATTATTTTTGTGGGTAATTTCTCCTAAGAAGAATGGAGTAAAATAAAAAAAAAAGCAAGATTAGTCACTTCAGCGTTCATGCACGTAATTGCTGCTGGGGTAAAATCATGGGCTTGGCAGCCTCGTCTTTAGTATATTCTATCTTAAAAGCGGAAGAACACCACATCTTGATGCAGCTGAATAATAATAATAATTATCATAATTTTTATTATTATACAGCACAAATTATTCGTAATTTCTCTGAATATCAAGATATGGCTTTTCCTCTCAGATTTTAATTGTTGAACTGTATTACTCTTCTTTTATGTGAGTCACATGTTTTCTCTGCAGCGCAAACTTGGAAGCCTTTCTTTTCTCATGCGGTAGGTGTACGACCGGATATCCTTCCTTGGCTGAAGATGCGGGAGGACTCGGTCGGTGGCATTGACATTTTCTCTCTAATGGAATTGGGTTCTTTTTGAGCTTTCGTCTGTTTAGGTTTCCCTTCGCATTAAGAAATTGAATCCTGTATCCAAATGCTCCTGCACTAATGTTTTGAAAATATTTATAACAATTTAATTTTGTCTTTGCTTTAATGTGCATTGTATGTAATACATCGTATGCTTTACCTGAGAATTGATACATATGAATAAGTTTAAACTCCCATCACCCCCCTCAGTAACCTATAATGTTATGAGGTTCATCGGCTTCCGTTATTATACTTGAAGCGCGTTCTGCCACCCTGAGGTTTAATGTCTCGTATATTAAAGTAGGGCAACCTGCGATTAAGGATATTCTATAGAACGGAGTTGGGGGATGTTTACCAACTCGTTGAGTTAGGTCACATTGGCCCATAAAAAGAGTTGTACTTTATTACACCTCAATTTCTGTTTTTTTCTCTCTCTCTTTTAAAGTGCAATTTCTTGCTCACTTTTAAAATGAAAGTCGCCAGACACTTCCACCTAACTCATAACCTTCTCAGATTTGATTTAATCGTTGGCACATCTCTCAGTCAGCAGTTAGGCTTAATATGCAGGAAACTTTGATTAAATTTCCACTTCTTCCTGTCTTTCTCTTCAACTAACTGGTATTTCCAGTAATGACCTTAGAATGCTTTAAGTTTCATTGCACTGGAATATATTTTGGACTATTGCCCATCTTTATAGTACTGCGTACTTGGAATGATCACTGCCGCCGTTCTCATACTTTTCTATATTTTACATTTATACATGTGAAATGCAATAAGGTTATTTCCCCACTATCACCATATTGATTAGGTCCTCGAGAGATATCTGCACCACTAACAATTTCAACTTCCTGTATTGATTACCTAGTCTGCATGAAGCCTTGCCCTAGATTGTCGTTGTGCAGGGACTGTACTTTTATTATCTGACAGTTAACGTAGCAATGCATGTCAGATTAGCTGCTGTGCGTGCATTCATGCATGCAATTCGCACAAAAAAGTCTGGGTTTAAAGTGTATGAGTGCTTGGCGTGCGTGCGCGTTGACAAAGTATTGATTAGATAAAAAAAAAAACAAAGAGGTGGGGCTGTTTATCTTGTTATTTTACCCAATATCGCTGCTGTATTTGGTCGAGAAATAGTCGGTATGTTTGTTACCTCCCGTTTGACGATTAGGCCTTCGTCACTGTTAACGCTTATTGATTAATCTCTTCTAATCTAATGGGGTTTTAAGCTGTTCTTTTACGTCTACTTTTTGTAAGTTCCCTTATCACAAACGTTTGATTTCAACGCCTTTAAGGTTTTAATAACTTTACGTGAGAGAGAAATTCTCTCTCTCTCTCTCTCTCTCTCTCTCTCTCTCTCTCTCTCTCTCTCTCTCTCTCTCTCTCAGACAAAAAAGTATGAGGATAAATGTTAAATATTTGTCACGCTAAAGACCAGTTCTAGTAGACTGTATTGAAAATTGTTTCTGTGTGTAAAACACGCTGTAAAGATATGCCCTCAGCAGATAAGCACATAACAGATGTGTACAGGTACAACAGGTCTCCTTCTACAACAATTAGACTACACAACAAATAAAGGAACACGCTCATTCCATGAAGTACACGGGATTGCCGACGGTGGTGTTACTGATAATCAGTAGAAAGATGGTAGACTAAGGTCATTTTAGTTTTAATTTCCTGATGTTCTTTAATACATAGTTTGTTTGTTGTGAGACGTTTTGTGATGGATTTTTTTATGAAGGTTTTTAAATTAGTTTCTAGCATAGAATTCCTTTGAGAAGTCTAGAAGTTTAACATGGCATAGATTTCATTTTTTCATTAGATTTCATTGTGTCACACGGAGAACTTTTGTTTAGGTTTCATTTACTCATGAGGGCTTTTATTATCCATTAATTTCGTTATAATAACTTTGCGTTATGCTTTTATCTTTATTTGTCATGTATTAAGAGCAACTGTGAACAAGTTACTAATATAAGTTACTAATATAAAACGTGTATATATTTTTTTTTTACTTCGTACGAGTTACTCATATTGCTAGATCTAACATTTAGCAGCGGTCAGGGTTTGTGTAAATTGAAGGGGAATAGCCCACTATGTGTAAGGGACATCAGCGAGATATTAATGAGACTTATAGAGGCTATGAGGCTGTTCAACATTTATACTAGCTTATCTTTTGATTCAGCAGTCTAAGAATAAGTGTGGCAGTGATGATTGCGTATTTTGCAAAATCCATCCTGTATTGGGAGATTCGAAAGTAGCTTGTCCTACTGGTGAGGGGAGCATTCTAACCAATGAGTAAAGAAAACCTATTATATATACATATAAATTTAGATACAATATATGTGTATACATATATATATATATATATATATATATATATATATATATATATATATATATATATATATATATATATATATATGTATATATATAATATAGTATGGGAACTTGATAATGTTTATTAATGCAGTCCTGTAGAAATAGAATGGTTTTATAACTTATTTTTAAAGAAATATATTGATATTTACTTGGAAATTACGTACCAGATGAACTCTCAAAATAAGTCAAAATAAAAGCTGACGTTTGTAGTAGGAAATTATCGTCTTTGCTATATTCACAGTATTCAGTCTAATGGAAAGGTTTCAGTGCCCACTCCATGTCATTTTGTTTGGCTATATCCAGATTCTTATATATTTTGTAGCAGGAAATGTCAGAATGGGTCCTCTTCCTCAAAGAGTTTTTATACTCTGCAGTATGTTGATCAAGGTAGAAATTTTAGGCTTTGAAAACTGTATCTTGCCTTGATTCTTAAGTGTACCCACACACACACACACACACACACACACACACACACACACACACACACACACACACATATATATATATATATATATATATATATATATATATATATATATAACGCACCTAACTAATTTTATCTAATTTTATCTATCAATCTATATATATATATATATATATATATATATATATATATATATATAGCCTATGTATATAATGTATATGTATATATACATATATATTAATGCGTATAATCAAATATTTAGCCACAAATATCTTTTTTAATATCCACTTCGCTATACCACGGGCATAACTTGCACCCAAAGAATGTAAGTTACTCCCAAGGTATAGTGAATTGGACATTAAACGAAATTTGTGGTTTTAATTAGTGTGTGACAAAAATTCATGCATGTATATATATATATATATATATATATATATATATATATATATATATATATATATATATATATATACATATACATACCAACCTGCTGACCAGGAAAACTCTAAATGACAACCGTTAAAGTCTCTCTCTCTCTCTCTCTCTCTCTCTCTCTCTCTCTCTCTCTCTCTCTCTCTCTCTCTCTCTCTCTCTCTCTCTCTCTCTCTCTCGTTAAGATAGTTGCTTCAGTTACATGGCCCAACATTTTGACATTTTATATTTCACCCCTTCTCACCCCACAGTCCTATCGGGGCTGAACTTGGACTTAAAGGGCATCAGGAGTGTCATTGTTCATCTCAGCGAGTTTAAAAAATATGGATTAGACACTAATATCTGTTATTTTTGACATTTTAATTTTCTCCCCTTCTCACACCCCCCTTCCTACTGGGGCTGCACTTGGACTTAAGGGCATCGAGAGTGTCACTTTTCATCTCAGCGACCTTGAAAACTTTGGATTAGACACTAATATCTGTCGTTTTCAGTTATTTTTACATGTCACCCCCTTCTCATCCCCACCCCCATTGGTGCCAGTGATGTCTTAACCCCTCCACAGTATTATTTTCCTGATAGTAAGTCATATGTATTCCGAAATGAGGTATGATAAACCTGCAGAGTTTATTTAGTTATCATGTCCACAGGCAGAACCAGCCCCGTTTCAGGGAAGCCCTTCCCACCCTCACCCCCTTTGGTGCCCTTTGGGGCTTGTGATGTCTTACCCCCCTAATATTCTTTTGTAGACAGTAAGTCATGTGTATAACAAATTTGGTTGAAATTGCTCAGTGTGTTTCAGAGTTATGCTGGAACATACACACACATGCATCCATTTATATATATATATATATATATATATATATATATATATATATATATATATATATATATATATATATATATATATATATATATATATATATATATATATATATACATATACATATACATATACATATACACACACACACATATCCCAACGCCGCATGACGCAAAGGACGTCAAAAATTGCTGCAACATTTGCATGTTAATAATTGTGTACATTAGTTAGTTACTTAATCTCTCTCTCTCTCTCTCTCTCTCTCTCTCTCTCTCTCTCTCTCTCTCTCTCTCTCTCTCTCTCTTTTCTTGTGTTTTGAAAGACCATTTATTGATTTTCGCTCTCCTTATGCTAATAAAAAACGATTAAAAGTAGTCTGTCTTTCTGTGAAATTATATACCAAAAGCAGCAGTTGTTGTTAGAAGTTTGATGATAGGAAGTTTGTAGGGTTTTTTAAAACGTCTACAGAAAACTATGACAAGGAGGAAAATTGTCATTCTGCACAAAAAATTTAACAGGGTTAATTTCATTGGAAGTAAAGATAGGAAATGGCAATCTTAGAGCTACAGTATATTTGTAGAAGCATACACAAACTCACTCACTCTCTCTCTCTCTCCCCCCCACCAGTGCCTTAGGTATCTAATATCATCTTAAATGGTACTAATCTCTGATATCTCTCTCTCTCTCTCTCTCTCTCTCTCTCTCTCTCTCACACACACACACACACACACACCTTATATTTTTTTATTTGCTCATCTTCTTTTTTAATGTTTTGTATTTCTGTTATCCTTTTATATGTTATTCTCTCCAGGCAAAAATGTATAAGTCGTCTCGGTTTTTTTTAGACATACATCTTGTGGTACGGTGATAAAGAAAAAAAAGCCAGGTATTGGAATATCGAGACCGATACTCGATTGTTTGTTGAACTTTCTTTGTCTTTGGTTCCTTTGGGAAAATATTAGTGTCTTTGTTTATTTGCTTGGTTGGGTTTTACGTTTGTCTTATTTTTTGTTATTAATGACCTGGTAATTTTTTATTTAAGTCATAGATGATTTAAGCGGAAATTAAATAAGCAAATACGAATATTTATCTCTTTTACTTCTCATCAAATCTACAAGTTATATCGATTAAAGTTTTTTTGTTTAGCATTTTCAGTTTGTCTGGCCATTTTCACAATCAACTTCAAGCTAGATATGACCACCAATTGCGCAGTTCGATATTCGTATCGTTAGTCCTGTTAACAAAACAGGGAACCACTTAGCTTGGCAGTGGGATATTGGACTAAGCTCCCCCAACACTGAAGTGAAAGGTAACAATTTTACCTTTTTGGAAGGGCTGAATTCTGACTTTTGCATTTCGCATATTTGTCAACTTTTACAATAATTTGTTTTCAATTACTGTGCAGAACAAGATAGGGTAACGTTAATACCATAAAGCATTCAAGTCTGTATAAATTTCATATTTATTTATTCATATTTTTATATCTTTATACATTTCGTATTTATTTATATATTTTTATAATTACTTATTGATTCAATTTATGAATTTGTTTTTTAGTTGTATTTCTAATTGATTAAAAAAATATTTACTGTTATTTGCTTTCAATTACTGTGCAGAACAAGATAGCGTAACGTTAAATACCATAAAGCATTCAAGTCTATATAAATTTCATATTTCTTTATTCATTTTTATATCTTTATGCATTTCGTATTTATTTACATATTTTTAAAATTACTTACTGATTCAATTTATGTATTTGTTTTTTTTCAGTTGTATTTCTAACTGATTAAAAAAATATTTACTGTTATTCGTTGATTTTTTTTTTGTATAATTATGTCTGCTCACTGCTATTTGATATGTACTATGTACAACTATTATGGTTCCATTTAGCAGAACTAACTACTCATGTTGCGCGTGTATCTTAAGCTGTCTTGCAACCAACAAAGTCTTCGATAGATTTCCTGGGCATTGTTCAAGAAATCGCTGGCTTAATTGATATTTTCTTGGGCTTATGCATTGCGTCTTGTTCTCTGTTGTATCTGTGGCACTTACCAGGTTGATATTTGAATAAAATCCTCTTATAGGCCTTACTTAATCCTTCAGAGCAGCATCTGCTGCAGCATTTAAGATTATCTAGGGGCATCCATGTCATTTTGTTCTCTCCAGGGATTCAGCGCATGATACCAATTCCTCGTGTGGGTCAACCTTTTTTGCTAGTTTCTCAAATACAACAACTGCATGTCTCCCTCATTCTAAAAATAAGCACAGGTCTAATCTGAGCCTACTGTCTACCTGATTCTTATCGATGACTTGGGAGCTGTAGATGAATTTGCACACTTCTGTCAACTAAGGTTACAAAAAATATACTAATTGCATTCTAAATTAGTCTTATCTTTTGCCCCTGCAGTAAGGAGTTATTACCGTTTGTGTGAACCCCTGCAAGGGCTCCATTAATTAACCTTACCCTGCTGTCCCGATAATTACAGTACTTATGATTGATGTGGTTAATTAGTTGTGTTAGATACTTCGATCTCACTTCACGATAAGGATGTAGTATACAGATGCGATACAAAGTTGAAGTGGAAATTGTAACATGTAAGCCAGTGTTCCTCATTATATTTTATTATTATACTGGAGTTTAGTTCCAGTATACTGAACTCTCTCACAGACACACATATATATGTATATTATATATATGTGTGTGTACGCATATATATATATATATATATATATATATATATATATATATATATATATATATATATATATATATATATATATATATATATATATATATATACATATATATATATATATATATATATATATACATATATATGCAAGCGTTTTTAACTATACGAAAACTCACTTTGTGAAGCTTAATACAAATGATCCTGTTTTAATTTTTATTATACCAGAGGTGACAACGTATCGCTGTTTGGTATATCGACTGAAAGAAAAGAAAAAGATCAGAAAATTTTACGGGAATTCGCACTTGTAATATGAACATTTGCTTCATACCTTTATTGATAGATGTGTGTTATTGAAAGTGAGTTTTGATTTTACTTGAATATGCAGGCTTTGGATGAACTGATTGTAAATGGTCATTAAATTTAGTTTGTAATATGTAGGGTAATTTATTATGAGTAAAGTGAAGTCGTATCCTGTAATATATAATGATGCTTATGCGTAGCTCACAACTTGAGAAGTATGAAACACAGCAAGGGGAAAACTGTTAAAGGTCACGAGGTTATGCTCATATTATAAAAATGACTTTACGGAGGCAATACTTTAGAGAGTTCGCCAGATGAGCTTGAAGCTTCATCATGAGAATTTTCCCACTTTTTTCATTTCATGTAGTAGTTTTTTTTAATAACTGTCATGGAAACTAAATATTCCTCAGTGCAGTTCTATATATAAGCCAAGGAGACGGCAGCTTGATGCCTTTATCACTGCCTAAAGAGAAAAATGAAAACAATAGGGAGTGGGATATAGAGGATCATAATTAAGAAGGAAGCCGTAGACGTGCCTTCCAGAAGATAGAAGGCTGTACGTGATAACACTGAGCGACTGGATTTCTCTCTCTCTCTCTCTCTCTCTCTCTCTCTCTCTCTCTCTCTCTCTCTCTCTCTCTCTCTCTAGGGATAATGTTGCTGTCAGGATTTGTTACGAGTTTATTCCGTCAACTTTTGATGTTACATTTCTCATGTATTTTCTTAGGCGTCAACAAGTAATAATTAGATTTAAAATGCTTGTGTGGTATTTGTAGAAGACGGAGTGAGAAACAGGTAAAATACAACATGTACATCAGATTGGGACATTAAAAGTTAAAATGTAATGATGTGCAATGCAAATAGAAATTGCAACCTGTTGTTTAATATTGTCATTCTCCTGTCTGCCTACATGGTCAGTAAGGCGTTATGTTGAATTCGGAAGAGGGAATTTCTTTGTGGGGCCAGATCCTGATCCTTTCATCTGTTCCTTTGCCGTCAGTCAGAATGCTTCTCAATTCATCTCATGTTTATTTCTTTTGACACGGAGAGCCCAAAGGTTGCTCATGTAATTCATATGATCTTTTATTTTGATGCTGTTGGTTTTCAAATGTTGGAGTCACAGCATTGTATAACAGAAATCGGTTATGAGAGTTGATTAGAATTCACAAATGTAAGAAGTAACTATAAAACGCTGAACTGAAATAAGAAGAGAAAATCTTAGATGTATTTATGACTAACGTCGCAACCGTTGGTATGGTCTTTTTAGGTGTTGAGCTGCAACCTGAGAAGTATGGAAGCATATGATACTTGTATAAATAGAAATATGCGCGCACACACGCTCACACACACACACACACACACATATATATATATTATATATATATATATATATATATATATATATATATATATATATATATATATATATATATATATATATATATATATATATATATATATATATATATATATATATATATATATATATATATATTTATATATATACAGGTATATATGAATTTTGTTACGTATACATGTGACTCTCTAATATTCACAGTTATTAAGTGGCAAATTTAATATCAAATTCACTCTAAATTATGAATAACATGACCCAAGTGGAATTATAATTGATAAATGCATCTGGCGCGACCAGGATTCGAACCTGGGACTGGTTTAGATACGGTGATAAATCGTAGACTTTGACCATTCGGCTATCAAGGGAGATTTAAGTTGATATGAACTCTGTTGTGCATATTCCTGTCGAATTCACGTTCAGCACCGTTCTTGAGATCGATACCAGTCCCTCTCCACCTTGGTAGCTGATTGATAAGTTTGTGAAATACGCGCTCATATACACAGTATATGTGTGTATGTATGTATGTATGTATGCATGTATGTATGTATATAATATGGGGATGGGGAAAGGAGAGAAAGACTCTCAGTACCTCCCTATAGGTTATGAAAATCAGTAGTGATGTACAATTTCTCGTTCGATAGGCGTTAATGGGTGTGGTATGGAGAATGGCATATTGTATCACTATTATGGGATGAGGTATTTTGTGTTTACGCCCTCTCTCGTTTCTATTCACGAGCATATTAATGGGGTCATTCACCTAGTCGGTAAAGCCCTGCTTTCCTTGATGTTATGTGTCGGTGTATAAGTATTCTTACATTAAAGCAAGTAACCGTTTCATTGATGTCAGGTCACTGGGTTTTAGACAGCTTGGAAATGTGTTTTGCGTTTAGGCATATGTACGATTGCCTTATGACCTTAGTTAGCCAAAGTTTAAAGTAAACCAAGAGCTTAGAATCATCTTGAAAAATTCTTTGCTCTAGCATCAGAAAATTCGAAATTTTTTCTTACCAGTAAGAAGGAAGTTTTCATAAGCCAGGTGACAGAATTAGAGAGAAATCCTTAAATAAAAAAAAAATGGTTAGGTTGGACGTGAAAGCCTTTCGTGTTGTACACTTACAAACTCGCTTAAAAAAAGAAACTGAGAGAGGAATCCACCTAGGTTATAGAGGACAGGCAGCTCAATGCAAATATTGCCATTGAAAATGGAACTCGAAATTATTGAGATTTTCTTTCAGATTACTTAAGCTGTTAAAGACTAGTAAAGGAAGCCTGAATAGCGGTACTTCGGAGTTTTACCGGAATAGATGGATCGTTTAATAAAGGTTTATCGTCATTCATTAGGACTTTTATAGAATAATATTTATACATTAGAACAGTTTTTATCGCCATTCGTTAGGATTTGTTTGATTTATTACCCTTGAAGAATACACGATGACTGGAGAGCTATGTAGATATACCATACAGTGGAACAATTAGATTTCTGTTCTGACTTTTGAATTCTTGTGAGAAGTCTTCATAGTTATTAAAAAGCTAGAATATCAAAGTCAGATCTTGTAAATCATAATGTGTAATTTTCTTTGAGGTTAAAAAGATTTTCTTTATTATTAACTGAGGTTGCAAGATAGATTTTATTCGCATTCCACACAATGACAATGTAAGTGTAGTCTTATATTGTCATTGGTCATATCTTAGTACTTACTGCTCTTTGGCCTTGAATAAATGCGACAGTTTTGAAGAACCAGATTCGAAATTGATAACATAATATGACTATTATAGGAATTATAGGAATATGAGGTGGGGGTGAAAGTTTCAGAAGAGTAACGCATGTCACCCCTTGATGATGTTTTATGTATACCATCTGTTCCATACTGAATCTTGATCCTCATTACGGTTTTTCATTTTTCATTTTCCAAGGTTTTTTTGTTCGGTATTTTTTATACGAAGATTTTTTGAATTATTTTAGAAGACGTTTGATATCTGTGCGCGATAAATAAATATCTAATGATTACTTGTATAAGTTTATTAATAAAAATTAGTCGTTTTTGTTTTGTTTTTAATTATGGTACAATTTCCTTCGCAGTAAGCTTGTGGTTACTAACTACTTCCACATAATGGTGCTTTAATGCCATTGTATTCGTGTTCTGAACGCATTTAAATTATTCCATTAACATCTGTGGCTGTTACAGTCGCTAGTCCAACAACCGTATGGTCGCCACCCGTTCGGTGTTATTGTGCCCTGGCTTATTGATATCACATCATCTGCTTTAATCTATCTGGTCCTTTCACTGAGGCATTATATAGCTACAGTCTTGCCCGTAGAACTTTTTTGTAATTTAGATTTTAGACCATTCAGATTCAACCGAGCTGAATAATTCATATTTCCTATTAACGCCACTTCACATTGTAATTGGGTTTAGCTTTTTTCACTTGAGTGAATATGTGAAGTATTAGCGCTCTTCATTTTTGTGATTATTTTTATATTGATTCTATTCCCTTAACGTATAATTTCCCAATTAAAATTACGTAAATTTGTAATGTAATTCAAAATTATATGCATACAATACGATAGTTAAACATAAATTTCAGACGGACTGCAATATTTTACTCATTCGTAAATCTACTAAATTGATTACTTTTCACTTGTATAGTAAATTTACTCTCTCCTTCATTGTTACTTCAGGTGGGAAAGGTATCCGGTGAATAGGTAGAACCTGATTAACATTTAGTTTTTCAAACAACGTTAGTAGCTTCGATTGTTAGTTTTTCCCCTAAATATTTGCCTGTAAGATAACCGATTAAATTGTACTTTGTACATTAAAAGTATTTACTCGAATAGTGAGTTTTCCATTGATAGTGATATGCTGTCATGTTAAAAATATGACAATGTTACATTATTAATATTAAAGGGGTTCCCCTATAACAATCATCTTGAGATCCCCATTGCTACCATGAAAACCCTATCCCAGCACAGTATCACAGTGATTCCGTTTTAACGTGTGAGACGTATGAAAAGATTCAGTCATTAAAACTGGAGGATGTTCTTATATTAAACGTTAAAGGGACGAAGGAGTTCTCTGTTATATTGCACGAAGTTGTACTGTTGAAAAGTTTAACAATGTTTCCCCCCTCTAAAAGTGAGGATGATCGTATGAGTAGGTTTTACCTGTCGTGGTTTGAAAAGGTTCCACCGGTACTTACCATCACAGTATTTTTTCAGGATGGGAAGGTTCTACAGATGCAATTAAGCGCTCTGTAGTTTCACAGCGCAACCTAGCGCGTATTTTACTTGAATGTGGGAAAGTGTCTTTTCGCGTAGCGGACGAAGATGCACCTGTGGTTCTTACAAGCATCCTTTTGTGGAGATGAGGAAATTCTTATTGCATCGTGTTAAGAAGTTTGAGTCACCTTTGAAGGCATGTGTATGTGAGACAAATTTTTCCAAAGAGACTTAATTTGCGAGAGGGAAATGGGGTTATTTGATTGAAATTTACTCAAGAATGATGTTGAACTGCAGTGATAATCAGGTCAGACTGAAAAGTGAGTTGGGGAGGTATGTGTTAGAGTATATGCATGTTTTGTTTGTTAGAGGGAAGAATCGACACATCTTTTAATGGTGAGGAGAGAAGGGAAATCATGTTAGGTTTTTCAGTTGTTATTGGTTTTTGCTTCTTATTATTATCGGCATTCATTTTTGTGGAAGCGTACAAGTTTGATTTCCTGGTCTTTTCCGCTTGTCTCATAATTAGTCTATAACAATAGTAAAATATTTGTATCCGCTTCTTTTCCAACATCTTTGGAGTGCAGGCATCTTGATATCTCTTTGCGGATGCAGTTCGGAGGATTCCCTTTAACAGGTGACGTCTGGCGCCTTTACCTCTCCTTCAGGTATAAAACTTTGATTTTTATTAAAGAGAAAGGAAACGTTCCAATACTGATTCAAAGGATGTGATGTGATATAGTAAATGTTTCCTGAACTTCCGAACAAAGCTATACGATGGTCTTTACACACGTGCGCAACGTGCATATAAATTACACACACATATATATTGCAATCATTCACAGTATTGTTTAATATGTTGTTTTATTTGTAACACTGATCTGTTGATTAGAATAATGATAAAAAACTGTTAATTTTGCTTGATTTATTAATCTTGTTACATCGTAACTAAGATAGTCGCGTTCAAGGGTATAGTTATCCAGTTTTCGATGACATATTCCTGCTTTACCTGACATGCTCCGTAGAATTTTTTTGTTACCGAAAATTACATTTTTGTCTGACAGACGGGCTCGAGGGGGAAATTAACCACTGCCATTTGATTCTCTATGGTAAACTCGACACTCTATTTGTGAAGTTATTTTAACGCTAATTCTTTTGGAATTATGTTTAACGAAAGAAAATATGCATCTGTCAGGGATTTTTTTTTTTTTTTTTTGCATGAAGGTAGCGAGATACATGTTGATAATTTTCTTATGCCATAGTCATAGGAACGAGCAGCAGAGTATCCTAGATTGAAATGCTTCCAAAGTACTGCAAATAAAGATATAAAAGTCAGATTTTCTTGAAAGTTGTCTACTTTTGAAATGTCCTATTTGGAATCCAATCCCTAGTTATAACAGTTACTGGTTCAAAATCTCTCTCTCTCTCTCATAATGATGCACATAGAAGTGGATGGCATTTAAAGTAGTTTGACTGGAATTGAGAGTTGCTTCCCGTATAATTAGATTCAGCCATTGTAAATCAAAACCAGAGAAGCGGATTTGCCTTTCATATGCTTGTTTGTATACGCAAATGTACATGTAACCACACACGCACTTATGTGCATTTGTGTTTGGTATGTTTTAAACTTTCCGTAACAAAATACGTTCAGTTTCCTAAATGAACTTCTAAAGCGAAAGTAATTGTCTTTCAGAAAGGCCGAAAATTTGACGGAAATAACCAACGTTAATTTTTATGTTTCGAAACATTGTAATTGATGCAAATAGTCCAAAGGCAGGACACTTGTATGATTGCAAGTATTGATAATGAAAGGTAATAAATGCACACGTTATGAAGCATTCATTTCAAAGTATGGGGCATTCGAGCGCTAAATGTTATGCGAACTCTCAAGGGGAAAGAATTTGGCATCTGTTAGAATTAGGGTGAAATTTCATTTTCCAAGTGGTTGACTTCCCCTTATATCCCCTTTGTCAGGCGATCGATGAGTTGGGATATTTTTCCCCTCGGTAGCCGGGAGTGTAGCCTAGCCACGTATGCCCTTAGGATAGGAACGAAGAAGGGTTTGTCAACAAGGGGTGCAGGTAGTATGAACAGAATATTTAGTACTCAAACTTCCAGGAGTGCAGGTGTTATTAGGTTTAGTGTTTCGGGTTTTTTTTAACTGGATCTTTGATTAGTGTATTGATTCATTACTATCTTTATTCCTTTAGACTTAGAAAATATAGTTACGTTCTAGTTTTCCTTAATGAAGTCTTGTTAAAATGTTTAGAGGAAATTGATTATAAACTTTACTTTGTAAGTGTTATGTTTTGGACTTCAGTTAATCGGAAATAAATCAGTTTATTTCTTTCTGTGATGCGCCTTATTTTTCCGGTTTAATTATATCTCAGTATAATATTATTTTGTTTCTGCATAATATTTTTTCAATAATGGTTTCGATATTTTTGGCCAAACCCAAATAATTCTTACAATTTCACGAATATGGTCGTAATAATTTCATTTTGTGTGAATGAATTGAGCAACACCCGGGTGAATTCTTCTACTTTCCTCGCTAGTATGTTTGCTTGCATTCAGTTCAACTTTGGCCAGATGCTCTCCACGAGGACGTGCTTGTCTTTAGGATATTGGGAATTAGTTCTGGAATCGACCTCTTTTTTTGAAGGCCAGAGAAGTTCCTGGACCGCAGTTTTTTTTTTTAAATGTTGGGGCAGTACTACGAATTTTTAGGAGACCTTGAAGATATCTGTTTGCGCAATCAGTTAATAGAATTTGCAAATCAGATCACTTAGTTGAAGTTGAATGTATGAAATATATATATATATATATATATATATATATATATATATATACATATATTGATATATATATATATATATATATATATATATATATATATATATATATATATATATATATATATATATATATATATATATATATATATATATATATACTGTATATATATATATATAAACAATTAAATGTAATTTTATAGGATTGTTTAAATGTAATTTTATGGATTGTTTACTTATAGAGCTATGCTCGAATATGGTAGTGAAAAATGGATTTTTGAATTAAATTGTTTCCCAATTAGTGTCACATTTATGAATAATTAATGTGAAATTTTTGAACATAATTTACATGCTGTGTTATAATTAAATTTAGATAATATCTTGGTGCCTCTTTTTACATTTCAGATCTATCAATAGTATAAAATTGCACAGACGCTTGAAATACTTTTGTGACTTACTCGAAATACGAATAGTTTCGTCACATTTTCTTGATTACAATTGACAATGTATGTACTCGATTTCGAAGGTGTATTTGTGTGAGAAGACCCTTGCCGGTCTCGAATGTGTTAGCCATCGTTTGTTCAGTGTTTTCTCTATCTGTTCCTCGGTGAAAATCATTTCGTAAAGTGATTGCTATTGAAAGGCGCACTCGAGTGCGCTCGAAGGATTTGCCACTTCATTCCACGTGTTCCGTCGTCGGCATCATCTTCATCTTAGGAATTTCTCCTTCAAAACCGCCAAGATTTATTGGTCAAACTCTCCCCAGATTTTTAAGGTAAGTGATCTCCCTATGATGAGTTTTCTTGGGTTTGCAAGTTAGAGCCACAGTAAAAAACTACACGTCCAATATCAAGCGCATTTACCGTATATTTATTACCGGATTTTCATAATGTAAGATGTATGTATTAGATTTATATAATAAACACAATAGCGCTTGTTACTACTGCCTGTCCTTTCCTGGAGCTTTTTGCTTGATTAGTTTTGGGTCCAACTGCGTGAGTTATCTAATTTAGTCACATGCAATCACAGTATTAATTATCCGCTTCTGAGTTTATAGTATAATATTTTTGCATTAAAATGTTGTAATTTGAACAATCAGGACCATTACATTTGCAGGATATTAGCTTGGTGAGCAGAAAATAAATCTTGTCTCTTTAGGTGCTCATAAAAAAAGTTAAGTATTTGTTTTTGAAGTTTTTGATAAAAACAAAAAGTACAGTTCGTTGTTAGTGGCATTTATTTAATCATCGTTAATTATTTATGTTTAGGCATGTTGATGCATAAGAAGAAATTGAACGTAAAAACTAGATCAAAATATTTAATATACAAAACGTTCAGGTTAATAGTTGCAAAGAAACAATAATTGCTTTACGTTTACTGTGTGTTTTAATAATGACTGATTTTCAGTCTGTAAATAGAGGCATTATGAGTGTTACTTCTGAAAATAAAAATTGTCAGAAGTATTTTGTGGAGGGTCGTAAATCTGAAAGACTGCAAAGCGGTCGCCCGAGTGTCTTCTTTCAAAAGAGAGTTATATGACTTAGGAAAACTGTGCCCCGGATGAAAATGAAGGAAAGATTGCTCTAATGATAAATTCGACCTTATCAGCGATCATCGATGCTGCGAGTAAGTAAAGTAAATATAAACAAGGAAATAAACATGTTCAGAGCATAATCAGTTAGAACTCATGTAATGTAAAACAACATTGTAGAAATGAAAATTAGAACTCACTTAATGTACAACAACATTGTAGAAAGGAAAATACAGCCACATGAGCGTACTCTTGATATTCGGAAGTATGACAAGTCTTCTTATTTTATCTCTTGCGTTCTGAAGTAGCAATTTTTCAGTAAAGTATGATGTATTATGCTAATGTAATTTTCCTGTGCTACGCAGAACGGTGAAACTTCGATGAGTAAACTTTGCTTTGATTTCGTTTATGACATATCGAGGACTGGATATTCATTGACAAGGTCGGCTTTGATTTTGTTTTTCTTTGTGCTAATGTTGATATTTTTGTTTGTAGCATGTGTTGCTTTCAGTTACCTGAAAGATGACTCACCTATATATATGAAAGTATTTAAGCTACGAGAAATATGTTGGTAACACTCTCTTATCTGCCAAACTATCCAATTTCTTCCCATGCTTATTTTTTTTATACCATGAGACCAAACACTTCCTGTCCTTCAATAAACAACTCCTTTTTTACCTTTTGGTTTAGGTTGTAATATGAGAACATTTTGGTGCGCTTTTCACCATATTTTTTTTTATGTCAGGAAAGAGCTGCTAATTCGAGTTTTTTTTAGACATAAAATGTTTATTGTAAAAGCATCCTAAGCGAGGAACGATATATAAGTAATAGAAAATGTAACTTTCGTCTACATTAGATAATTAAGAGCCTTAGTAATGTTTCGAAGTTCTTGGTTATGCAGTCTGTAGCGTTTTTTGTAATTTTCTGGGCTTCGTATGTTTGTTAGATATGCCTGCTTGCCTGTAGACCCCTTATCCGAGTGATCCTTTTTATGACTAAGTTTTATGGCAGGCACACCAGACCTTGCGCATGTTCAGCCTGCAGTCCTGTACCAGTTGCATAGTGAGATAAGATAAAATACCAACACACTGATGTTGTGTGGCACTGAGAAATGAGAGAGTGCGAATGAAGGAGTTTGTTCCTTTGGCTATATTAGATTCAAAGGTAATCGAGAGAGAGAGAGAGAGAGAGAGAGAGAGAGAGAGAGAGAGAGAGAATGTTGCTGTTTGAAGTCAGGTGTATCAAAAGAAATTCAGTTGGATTACGATATTTCAAATACACTTCATTGAACTGAAACAAGGTTGTGGGATGTCTGGCCAAAGGAAAATCTAAAGAAATATTTATTCTTTATCCTTTCTTCTCCCTTTTGAAATAGGGATGCTGTTCTGTAAGTCCATTGATAATAATAGATCCACGTATTCAGTTGTGACGGAATGATGTTTCTTTGATTATCATTTTTTTGTGATTGTGTGTGTTTGTGTGCCATTGTGTGTGTCTGTGTGTGTGTGCAAATTGAGTAGATGTAATTAATGAATTCTCTTAGGATATGAAAATAACTTTCGAAGTTGGTTTGATAAATCCATTGTAGAATTATGAATTTAATTTTGTTAGTGTGTGCTGATTATATATATATATATATATATATATATATATATATATATATATATATATATATATATATATATGTATATATATATATATATATATATATATATATATATATATATATATATATATATATATATATATATATATAAATATAAAGATAAAATAAAATCCACGAAGGAAAGGGAAACACTGGAGTGCTGCTAAGTAAAGGACGACAGACAGTCGAAAGGCCTCGCAGCACTCCAGTGTTTCCCTTTCCTTCGTGGATTTTATCTTTATTTATATATTCATCACGTTCCATATTTTCGTGATTCAGTTATACATATATATATATATGTATATATATATATATATACATATATATATATATATATATATATATATATATATATATATATATATATATGATCACAAACAACTGTAATAAAACAAAAAATTATCAGTCTGTGTTCAAATTATCTCTTTACCAGAAGTAGACGGTTGTTTACAGAATCAATCTGCCTAAATGTGTTAAAACACTTGCCGGAATCTCTACAGCTCTAATAGATTAGGAATTAGAATAGATTTTCTCATGGTTACCTAGCCTTTAGTCAGTAAAAGAAAAATATCCAGATTATATATATATGCATATATATATATATATTATATATATATATATATATATATATATATATATATATATATATATATATATATATAATCTGATATTTTTCTTTTACTGACTAAAACTGGGTAATCATGAGAAAATCTGTTTTAATTCCCAATCTAATAGAGTTGTAGAGTTTCCGGCAAGTGTTTTAACACATTTAGGCAGATTGATTCTGTAAACAGCTGTCTACTTCTGGTAAAGAGATAATTTGAAAACAGACTGATAATTGTTTGTTTTATTACAGTTGTTTGTAATCACTTAGTTACTAGATGAATAAGCGAATGCGTTTCTCTCTGAACTAACGTAACACACACAGTTCCATTTAAGCGAAGAGTTTTGAGGACTTTGCAGTGCCACCTTCCTTCCAGGGTGTCATACTGACTCTCGAATCCAATTTGCCTAAATCACAAGTTGGAACAGAAATGCTTTTGTGTTGTGTGTTGGGGTCCTCCATAAACAAGCTAATTTGTTTCCATGGGCGTCCGGTCCGTGCAACCCTACTTAGTTACGGGGAAAAGAAATGGGCACGAGACCCCAATTCCCCTCAGACATTTATGGCGTGACGCTAAGAATAAGACATGCTTTTAGTGGGAGTGGCACCGTATTCCAAGGGTGGCTTTGGTATGTGGATTGCACTGACCAGGTCGCGAATTTTTTTTGTATGTAGTTTAGCTTAGTTGTAGAATTAGGGGACTTCGAAAATATAATCCGCTCTAATGTTCCTGACTGATATATATTCACTTTATAAGCTTAAAGAAAATTCAACAACAATAACAACAATAATAATAATAATAATAATAATAATAATAATAATAATAATAATAATAATAATAATAATAATAATGGTAAATTATTATTATTATTATTATTATTATTATTATTATTATTATTATTATTATTATTATTATTATTATTATTGAATATGGTGCCCGCGTTATCTATAAGAAATAAAGCACGAAGCTTTTTTTATAGTCTTTAAAATTCAAATTAAATCTAAAATAGATATCTGTAGGTTTTTTTAAAATACCTAATGTAGATAACTGCTGGAGACTGACGCCTTATTTTGATTCTTGAGTAATGTTTAGCTTTGTAATTGATGTTCAGAGCTTAATTTGTGAACGTAATAGATTTCGAAAGGATTGCATGACATTATGGATGTATGTTTTTGAAGTTGAGTCAGTCTGTGGACATAATATAAATGCAAGAGTTTTGAAGCAGTAATTTGCAGTGTACATGTTTTAAAAGAAGTACAATATTGGTATTTGATGATGAAATGATTAATGCAAATAAAAGTTGCTTGAAGTAGACAGTATACTGGCTACGCGCGTTATCGACTTCTACTTTAACCCTGAATTAGATCTCTGAGAACTGACTAAACGTTAAAGATGTAGACGGCTTTACTTTCCGGAGATTCGATTGGCATACAGTTCATTGGTAGGAAGCTGGCGGTTGTTTTCTTAAGTTCCTTTACTGATTAATTGAAGGCGTCTGTGTCATGGTTCATCACCCCAGGCCAGGGTTTGTTTGTGCCCACGTGCATGTATGTTTCCTTACGACATTTTTATGCTAATTTTTAAATGTGTTTTGTGATGTTTCCAGCTTGATTGATAAGTAATCCGTATTAAGATTTGCTATGTGCACGTCTGTATATGAAATACATCAGTTTTAAGTTCTGAACTATTTAGGGATTCTTTCTGTCGAAATATCATAGGATTTTTAAAATTGTTCTTTTAATTACCCCAATATAACATATCGACGTAATAAAAGTGTAAAGCTATACAACATATACATATAAAAAAAGTTTGAAACCAGTACTTGCCATATCGCTCAAAGCAATGGTCAGTGTTTCAACAATTCGCTTTTTAGGCTTGCCAGTAAATTGCACATGATTATGTGGCGGGTGTTTGGGTCATTTTTATTACGGAAAAATGTAACGCAATTACGTTTTCACTCAACATTTTTTATGTAAATGTAATCACTAATTTTGTCCAGAAGTGCTTCGTCAGAAAACTCTGTGACTGCAAGAATAGCACTGGAAACGTTAATAATTTAAGCTTGGGAGTGCAATAAAGTATACAAGGATACACTTTCGTGCCTAATCTTGGTGCAAAAGGAAACCAATTTTTATATGGAAAAACTGGACTCGTATTCTTAGTTTATTTTAATTCATTTTCAATATGAGGTCCGTTTTCCATATTCAGATAATTTCTTGAGATATATAACCCTACTTTTTTATATTCCCGTTTTAATCAGTTGGAATGGAAAACAGTTCCGTCTTCCCCACCCAGTGACCTGTATTGAAATTCCTCCCCTGTCCCGGTGAAAATATGTAAAATTACTACACATTGTCAAAGTTTTACCTAAATTCTGTCAGCGGCGACGCAGCTGTTCGAAGTTTCCTGCTTTTTGCTCTCATTGTTTTGAGAAGTTGAGAAGAAACTTTGAATGAATTAGGTCGATGGGAGTGGAAAGCATAAAGATAATATGTAGAGACAGTCTCAGTTTTACCTTTCGTCTGATTTTTTTAATGTGGTGTATGGAACTGTTTATGGAAAAATACGTTGACTTGAACCTGTTGTTTTATCAAACTTAATTTCTTTACTTTTCACGTCAGTCATTTCCGATGTATTAAAAAAAATGCCGTGAAAATTAAAGAGTGTTGGTTAATTGTATTTTAGTGTTTTTAGTACTGCTGAATGGATAGTATTAATTTTTCTTTTAATATTAGCTCAAGCCCTTATGAAGTTGTCTGTCTCGCAATTTTTGGCTTTTAATGTAATAGGTAAGACTCTATAGCTGAGTAGCAGATTGTTTTAAGCATGAAATGTAAAATTTGTTTCTACACAGGTGAATGGAAGTTTTCTTCAGTAACAGAAATCATCATTAATATCGCCTCCAGCGCCCCTTGACACAAAGGGACACTGAAATTTCGGTATATCTCTTACACATATTCGCTCGTCACCAGCCTCCCTTTTCATAGTTCTCATCCTAGTAGGTCAGGGTCTTCCAACTCTTCAGGTACCCACAGGAGCCTGTCTGACACTATCACATATCATTCTTCCAGGTGATGTACGAAGGACATGTCCAAGTTATTTTCCATCTCCACTGTACATCTCAGCTGCTTGAGAAACTTAAGCGATTTCCCTTACGATATTATCTATCACTGCATCCTGCCTTTTTTAGTCTTTCACTAATTTTTGACTTGAGACCCTGTATCGTTCTTGTTAAGTACTAGAAAGATTCAGCTTCATTAATCCATTTTCCATTTAATGTTATTTCATCCCTTTGGGTATAATCTATCCTCTTTACACCTGTTTTTCTTCGATTTATTTTTATTTCCATCTCTCCCTATATGTAATGCATTCTGTTAAGGAAGCTTTGTAAATTTTTGGTGTTTTGCTGATTAAAACAGAATCATCTGCATATTCTAAGTCTTTCAAGTATCCATTGTTACTCCACTGTAAACTTTTTCCTCCATCTCCCACCATTCCTTTCGTCATAAAACCTATAAGAAGGGCAAATAACATAGGTGAAATAACATTTTTTTCTAGCCCCACAATTTACTACAAACTGAATCAACAAGACCTTATTAGTATATAACTTTGCAACTACTTTGTTCATCAAGAAGTCCTTATTAATATATAGCTTTGCAACTACTTTGTTCATGGATAATTTCACTTAGCTTTACTTATTTAACGGAAATGCGATAGGGACATAAAACCTTCCATAATATTGGTCTGTGGATGCAGTCAAATGACTTTTCCTAATCAATTACAACCATTAGCCAATTGAGAATAAGCATGCATAATACATTCATTACAACGGATACAAACGCAGTTTCCATCTCATAGGTTTCTTTATTATAGATTCCATTTCAGAAATTGCCAGTTCATGCATAATCACACTTAGGTCTTCATCAGTTTCTGGTATATCAATCAGATTATCTCTCTCATATTTCTTTTGACATGACCTCACAAAAATTTTCTGCCCAGCATTGTCTTCCCTCTTCTGATATTTTTGAGTTATCCCTCCTTTTTAGAGGTATTTTCCTCTTCTTTTCACCCAAGGATCTTTCATTAATAATTGGTATTTGGGAGACTCAGTCGCAAATGCCACTTCCTCAGATTATGGCTGTGTCAACAAACACAACCTGTTTGTTCAGATATGCTCTTCTGTTTCTTTTCGATATTTGCGTAACTTTGCTATCGAGCCTTGATTTATTGTATCCTAAGTATCATCCGATATATAAGTTTTCTATCTTCTTACCTCATATCCCAGTATTTCTTGATTAACGTCCTTGAAGTAAATCCAGTGATCATTGATTATTTGCATCTCAAATATGGTTCATAAAACTACGGATCTGTATCGAAATTTGATGTTTAATTATTGAGAAGCTTTAATGTATCAAACCTGGATACTTTTTCAACCTTTATAGTAACTGCTTTAAATTTCTCTTTAGTGTAGCAGTAGCAAGTTCGCTGCTCAGTAGCTCCTAACAATCCTTAATGTTCTTTTTCTCTTTTGAATGATAACTTATGTCATCTGTATGGATTTTGTGACTGATGGGTATCCTTTTGTTGGAAAGAGCATCTCCAATTACCAGTTGATTTGCAGCACAAAAACGAATAAATTGCACCCCATTTTTGTTTGCAGTCACTCCAAGATCCTCCTTATCAGTTACATCCTCAATACCTTCATTGTTATACGGACCTCTGTATTTATATATCAAGAACAGTGATAACTTTTGCATTTTTTTAAATATTAAACAAATTCCTCCATCCCATTCTCTCTTTTCACATTTCTTTGCACCGTGATTTACAAACAGCTAAGGTGCCTATTCCATATCTCTTGACTTCATATTCGACCTATCTTATTCAGGGCTCTCATGCTCAAATTTCCTATTTTCAAGTTATCCGTAGTATTTATAACCAAAGAGTGTCTTGGCATCCCAAAACAACCGAAACTAGCTGGGCCATTTCAAACTTGTACCTCTCCATTTGCGTGGCAGGGATCCATTGGTTAAATACACTAAAGGATAGCTAGTTCCTTGTAGTGAGCAGTTTCTAGCTAAGATCAATAACCCTTCCGTTGCCTATTTGTATTTAATCAAGGTCATCCACCAGGTATCCAGAGTTGAAGGCAACGAGATAAAGCACACAACACCTTAACCCTATCCATTGTCCTTCTGGGAAACTTTTCCGGTACTTCTACTGAGCAAGGCCACAATTTTCTATTGTAATCTAGCCTTTGACTAAAGAAGTGTGAGCCTCAAGTAACCAGGCGCTCATGCTTCATCTCGAAATCTTAATCCTGATACTGCCAGGCGGGCCAACTTGATCTGGTGCTCACTAAGAGGTAGGGATGCAACTCTCTGAAGCCGTATAGATACAGATAATTTTAAGAGATTAAAAGTAATTTTCATGTATTGCTCTTTTGAGTAGGTAAGTTGGTAAAGCTATCTCTCAGACAGCAAGTATCTAGCCAGGATATATATTTTCCTGCTTTCTGTTTTTCAGGAGGCCCTGTGTTTCCTATTCTCTTCACTTAAAGAGCGTTGTTTTGTATGCATTTGGTGCCCTGCACAGAAGGTGAACTAGCAGACTCTTGAGATATGGTTTCCTAGTTGCTGAACGATTTTATTTTCTCTTTTAAGATTACTGACTTTGTAGTCGTAACAAATAACTGACTAATTTAGCAACATTTTGTAACATGGAGAGCATGAGTATGGCTTTCCCCTTTATTAGGGGAAACGCCTTTTCGGTTAAATGGACATAATTTAGTTCTTTATTGGTGTCGGTCATTTCATGCTTAATAAAGCTCTGCTTAGATAGAAGTTGTTTTTCCGTAAGAAAAAAATACTTTACAGGTAATGATTGTCTTTTCCCCCTCCTGTCTGGAGAATTGGAGAAACACTGTATCATGACGAGTTTCTTGGCTGCTCCTCGTTTCTGATGTTACGATAGAGGGACTCAGCGTGAAAACAACTTATAAAGAATAAAAGGTCTGTCATGTCTATATAGACCATGAAAAAACTTCTTCCAGGTTTACAAATGTTATCGTATCGATATGGACATTAGAACAAACCTACCTATAAACAACAGTTTGTGTGCACAGTAGACCTCATGGGCAGTCGGACTGTGCAACTGTATCAGGGTTTAGTGAAACATGCATCTAGTTCTAAAGTTGTATAGCAGTTTCTTCTTTTTCCAAAATGAACTAATTGGCCCAAAAAGCCCTAATTTTCTTAGTCTGGAAATAACTTCTTAGCCTTATGATTTTTTTTAATATAGAGGAGTCAGGTTCTCATAAAATTATTCTTTTATGTAACTTCAGCAGATAGATAACATCGAATAAGAAAATCAAATTAAACTTTAAAATGAGCAGTAATGATAGGAATGAGAAAACAAAAACTGTGGGAAGGAGAGAGATCGCAAGTTTTGGACCTGTTCATTGTGAGTTCCTCAACTTGCACCTTAACTTTTATGATGAATGGAGACACATGGAGTTTGGAAAGCACCTTGGCTAGTTAAGTTTTTTTCTTGGGTGAAGCCAGTTATGATGGGAACTTGATGCTGGTCTCAATTTAAGAAATAATGGGAAGAAAACTTACGTTGGAATTATTTTATATTTTTATTGATGCCGTTACCTTTGTTAGTATTGTTCATGTTGGCTTTTCTTTTATAGGGATTTGCGTTCCCATTAGCAATTTAATCGGAAGATTGTGCGACGAGCGAAATTTTGGGTACTTGTTCAAACTACGACAGTTCTCATCCACAAAACTTGATTCTGTTTCGTAAATTTGTATAGCCTCGAATCTTGAATCTCTGTTTATGGAACCATGATGGCTATAGCGTGACAGAGAATACATTTACTGTTGACATACGAATTTATTTAGTCCTTGTTTTATGTATCGTTTTATATATTGAAATGCCATCTTTAACAAAATACTTCTGGATACATCGGGAATTTTGTATTAATTGGTGTTCCATTGTTAACATTTTGTTTGCTGAAATACTGTCGTTGATGGTCTGTTCTTTGTTTATTTACTTGCCACCGTAAACGTTTTGTTTATTGTTACATCCACCGTAGGGGGGTAGTGCCGTCAGTGCACCTCACGGGGTGCACTGTCGGCATTACTAAAGATTCCTTGCGGCGTCCTTTCTGCCCCTAGCTGCAACCCCTTTCCTTTCCTTTTACTGTACCTCCATTCATATCTTTCTTCCATCTTGCTACCCACCTAACAATTATTTCATAGTGCAACTGCTAGTTTTTCCTCCTGTTACACCTTTCAGACTTACCTACTCTCAATTTCTTTTCCAGCGCTGAATGACCTCATGGGTCCTAGTGCTTGGTCTTAGGTCTAAACTCTATCGGGTGTTTCGAAATTAGAGCCCCCCCCCTCCACAGAACAAATGGAAAGTTATGAAGTTTTCTGGTATAGCCTATCTCCATGAACATTATTTTAAGTTTCTATTAAGCTATTTTTCATTTTACATTTCTTTTATTTTCAGACTGAGTGGTTAGATACAGCCATGGCTAACGACTCGGAGGAAATCAGTTGGATTGACCGAATCGGGCTATAACCTTCAGAGAGCTCTGCTGGCACATCCTTCATTTCACGTTCCTGGATAGCTAAATACATTAAAAGAGATGAACCCTTTGTTAAAAGAAACTGGAACAAAAATCCATATGACTGTCATGCGAAAGAGTGAGAATCTTGGAAGGCCTGAAGTCCTTTCTCAGGAGTCAAAAGACATCATAGCTGAGGCAGTGGGTAGACCAAGAAAAGTCTTTATGTAAATTGGCGCTTGAACTAGAAACAAAAGGGAAAGAAGAGAAGTTATAGTGCTGTGTATCGTGAGTTGAAAAATCTGGTATCAAACCATTTCATGTTGTCAGCAAGCCCAACATCACTCAGCAACAGAGAGAAGACCATGCATGGTTTTGTGGTTTATTTCTTAAAGATTGGGATGAAGCTGACTTTTTTCCATGTTGCTGCATCAGATGAATTCTTCATTTACACAGTCAGGAAGCCAAATCATAAAAATTACATCATTTGGGCTGCAAAGTTGGATGATGTCAGCGATGACGTGCGCTATCGCCAAGTTGTGAAATTTCCTGGAGATGATGAGAATAACCCCTAAGAAGAACTAACCTGTAGTCTTTAGCTTTGATGTACTCCAATTTTAGTTGGGTCATTTGTCATTTATTAACCTTAATCAATTTATTATTGTTTCTCACAATTTGTTTCCGCTATACTACATTGTTTTTCATTAGTACAATTGACACTGTCACCACACCATTTGCAAGGTTACGCAATGTTGTCACGTACCTCTTCCAGGGGACCACCGTTGAGCAAGTAAGAACTTAGGCTCGATTAAGATGGTGATTTACCGGAAAATCGAATTTCTTGATCACATTAAGTCTAATTAATGAGGCGGAAGTTTCACGGCCGATTAGCACCAGTTTCTCACGGGAAGAGGAGTCTCAGATTACCTGAGTTCTGGTGCAAAGCTTAAGCTTACCACCGAGGTCTTGTGTAAGCTCAAGCTTGGTTGACTGTCTTTTAAAAATGTTGCTGCGAGGTATTCATCTTACATGATGGTGCAGTGGTTCAGTTTTATTAATTTATTTTTCTTTACTGCAGAGATTACTGGAACAGATAACAACAAATGCCCTAATTTAGTCGGTTCTAATAAAAAAAAATCGAAGGAAAAAATGGGAGGTGAACAAAGACGTACTCTTATGTTTCCAAGTTGAATCCAAAGGCAGTTCAGAATCAATAAAAATGACTAAAAGCGACATATAGACTGTTTTGTAATTAGCTTGCCATAAGATGTTTGTAGCCATTAATTTGTGAATTCGTGAAAGAAGAGGAGGCCTAATTGAATTAATCTTATCTTATCCTATTCTGTCCATGAATTCTTTTTTAAGCAAATTGGTCTGAAATCTGGCTTCGCTGGAACATTATGTAATTTTCAAAGCTTGTATAAAGGAGTACAAAGCTATGGATAACGTTATTGAAGAAGAATGTAGAACAACTGCTTTGTTGATTAGGACAACAATAGCATATCTAGTTTTACTACCGTCAAAGTATGTTATTGTTGTCGGGACACAGTTTTTGGTGTTAACGTTATGTTACGTCCCAGGATTCTGCACATTCCTTGACCGAAATATGCCTCATTGGGAAATCCAGTGTTCTTTATTCTAATTGCATAGATACCCCTATATTTGTGGTGTATATTAGTTTTCGACATGAACAGGAAAGTTCAGTGATGATTTTTCCACACTGAAATTTCTCAACAGTTAATTAAAAATGATATCTAACGTGGTTTCCCATGTTATGATTGTACACGTAATAGGTGGTTTAGTTGGTAAGATAAAATGCATAGTTCAGTTTCATAGTTCAGTTTAACCAGAACACAGAGCTGATTAACAGCTCTCCTAGGGCTGGCCCGAAGGATTAGACTTATTTTACGTGGCTAAGAACCAATTGGTTACCTAACAGCAACGGACCTACATGGCTTATTATGGAATCTAACCACATTATGGCGAGAAATGAATTTCTGTCACCAGAAATAAATTCCTCTAATCCTTCACTGGCCGGAAGAGAATCGAACGCGGGCCTAGGAGAGTGCTAGGCGAGTACGATATCGACCCATCCAGTGAAGAACTTAGAGATTGCATAAATAACAGGCCGGCAATATAGCCTGTGAAAGTCTTGCTTGGAGAGAAACGTATTTTTCTTAATGTTTGCAGTGTTATGTTAAAGAATATCATATATATATATATATATATATATATATATATATATATATATATATATATATATATATTATATATATATATATATATATATATATATATATATATATATATTATATATATATATATATATATATATATATATATATATATATATATATATATATATATATATATATATATATATATATATATATATATATATATATATATATATATGTGTGTGTGTGTGTGTGTGTGTGTGTGTGTGTGTATATCGTAGAAATTAATAAGAGAATGTTTAAACAGGATTTGATTGTAGGTAGTACAGAAGCTGCTTAATGTATTTTATTTATTTGTTTATATATTTATTTATTTTTTAGATGAAAGATCAGTCGCTCAGAAAGTCGAAACGAACGCATGGGACCTGGGTAGGAGGCTGTTACCGGGATATCTGTGCGTTCTTAAAGAGAGTTAAGGGTCACAAAATTATGGAAGGTTGGGCACATTCGTAATCCGGTAATTAGTGTCTGTAGGATTTTGACAATACATAAGTTACTGTTTATGCAAGCCTGAAGTAGTATATACATATATATATATATATATATATATATATATATATATATATATATATATATATATATATATATATATATATATATAATATATATATATATTATATGTATATATCTATATCTTCTGTGTCTCAGAAACAAAAAGTATGAAAAAGGAAAATAAGAGAGGTTTAATCTTGGAAAAGTAGCAAACTCGGCTTTTCCACCCGCTTGCTTATGAATTTCTAATAATTTTGCTCTTGCAAAATTTTCGTATGTATCCGATTGCATATCTGAAACTTAATCGCGTTCGTGAAATGTGTTCTCGAATCTGAGTTTAGCTAAATGCAATTCGAGCAATTTCTTATAGGAATGCTTATTGCGAAACAGTTTGAATTCGGAGCTGAAACGATTTAGCCTAATGGGTCTAATCCAACCATGCGTTTGTACTCTTGCCTAATAGAATATTATAATTTAGGTAGGCAATGCAATATGCAGGGCAGTTTCAGTGAAATAGTGGTATATATTTCCATTCCTTGTAAATGAAGCGTTGAATACTTACCATTAAATTCTGTTAAGCTGTTGTAGGTATGCTCCGACGTGGAATTTTGTAATGCTTTTCTTACTTAAAGAGGTTAGTGCCATTGCAGTAAATATCTCCAACATCATATTTTATTGCTTCCACGACAGTTTATGAAAACTGTACCCTTGTATCCAGTCGTTCTTTCTCATTTAGGAGCGAGAGTTTTTTTGTTTATATTGCTTAGGACAACTTGATAGTTATGAGTGTTCATAAAGTTTAATGAATATGCTGAAATTTTAACAGAATCGTTGTTTGGCCATAAACAAGATGGCTCGAGATTTTTCCGATAATTCCTCTTGAAATGTTGAGTAAATATAGTTCGGCCATTGCAGTGAACTTTTTCAGTAAGGGCATGTTACGAATCCTTACAAGTGTATATCTAATAAATAAATCGGGGAAAAAAAATCAGTTTTGTGTGCATAAATTTCTGAATATTCGTTTGACCAAGAAATCATGTGGGTGTGATATCCCACAACAGCTGCTGGATAATTCAGAGGGACCTGACCATGTTGACGGAATTTATTCATGAGAGGGCGAAGAGGAGAAATTTTGTCTTAATTGAATATGAAGTGGTCATTAAAAAGTAGAACGAGTGTCTTCTGTTTCCGACTCTAGTTAAAGTTTCTGGCTATGAATAACGGGCACGGGTTCTCATTTCCTTACTGTGTAACTCCGAGAAACAGATGTTTCCTGGATCTTGTATTATTTTCGATTAACAGCCAAAGGAGATAAGCTAGTGATATTTAATACTTCTATAATGTCCTGCACAACATAAGTAATTTACAAAGCTTCCCATTAGATTGGGATAATGTTTACTGCATTTTGTTGTTCATCAACCGCTTTCAGCTATTGAAAAATAGAAAATGTTTTGGTCTTTAGTTATGCGAATGTATATCAGTTTTTTTTTTCGTGGCAAGGGAATATCAGGCCTCAGGAAGATAAAGATTCAGACATAATTGGATGAATTAGAAAGTTTTGACATAAAAGAAAAATATTGTCGATTATAATCCAGTGGCATAGTGGTATGGGTGCCACGACAAAATCGGTATTTTCGTGTGATTTTAGTTTACGTATAAACTTGAAGGTCCCGAGTTTTGAAAATGACAAGTCATCATTGATGGAAAATGTGACTTGATTTGCTAATGTAGCAGTGGTGTTTGTCCAGACTATATAGGCTTCATGACTGTGGGGTTGATGAGCCTCTTCACAGAGTTTGAATTTGCCAAATACGTTCGTTCGAAATTTATGTTTGAGAATGCATCGTACATGTATATATATCCGGATTTCCCACCTTAGCAGCAGCGGCATTGTATCCACAATCATTAGGATATGGACTTATTTTAAATCTGCCTTCGAAATTTTAGTTTACGCAATACCTTGCTGTGAGAGTGTGAGTCTGGTTTACTTTAAAATATTACGATTTGCTTCCTCGTTATGTATATTCTTAAGTTCTTACACTTGACTGAACGATGTGTATATAATAACGCTTGTAGTGCGGCGTAACATATTGCCAGAACTCAGGAATATGCCGACTGGACTTTTATTTTACTGAACTCAGCTTTTTACAGATTTGATAACATTTTATTTTCCGTTAGGTAGTAGTATATTTTATTTGAATCTGGAGTTTATTTGTGATATAACATATCAACCAGGTCTGATGCTGATTCATCATTTTCTCGAAATTAGTTGGATTTAAATTTGATCAAAGTTTTCTAACTATTTTTGCCAATTTCGTTTCACCTTTCTTTTCAATTTCTTATCAGTGGAGGGCTGAACGGGAATTTGTAATTTTTTTATGCTTGCTTGTTTCGGTTTCATCGCTGAAAACCGAACAGTTTTATGGTCCCATAAACTGGATTAAAAATGCTTTGAAGTTTAATAGAGCCACTTTTTTTTTTATCCACAAAGAGGTCGTGGAGACATGTCAGAAGTCTCTGCCCTCTTATCTCTGTCTGTCCGTCTTCCGTCACACTTTGTTTTCTTTAGTGATAATATGATAACGAGTGAATTTGGATGGTAATTTTAGCACATAGCTTTCACATAACATTTTCTTGAATGAGTTGTGAGATGGTTCTTGACTCTTATTTTTGTAGGAAATCTCCGTTTTGAGAAAAAGTTCGCTTCATGTACAGTACATGATTAGCAAGAAATTTCAGTGATATTGTACACATATCTTATATTTGACGTGCACTTAGTCTCATTTGAAGTGGCCATTTTGTGTACCATCTTTAGTTCAAGTGGTAGTTGTGCGTCGGCCGGGAATTTGTCATGCATTCATGTCTTAGGTGGTGCAAAACTGTGATATAGTAACACGCGTTATGAGGAAGCGGTGGCCTGTACGAGTATGCCAAGCCAGTCGTGTGTTTATCATTTACTTTCACTTAATTGCGAAGAAATGTGGCATTTCCTTATCAAATAAGACGGTCACGGGAAATAAATTTTGCTTCTGAAGTATCAAAAAGAGCGCGGTAACGTCATTAGCAATACATCGTTAAGTGTCGCTAATGTCCTGTAAATTCAGAGGTTAAACGTGTAAACTTATTTCATATTCAAGTCATTTAGTTTTGGACTGGAAGGATCCAGAAAGCTTTTCGTTTCTCAGTTAGCATTTAATGGGTGGGGCTGCTATCCCATGCCTATCTCCACCTGGCCACGAACCACTACAGTTACTTAACTACCATATACCTAATGGGTTTTAGCGGAATGTGCCCATATCTCCGTCTGCGTGTGGCATTGTAAGCCAGGGTCTCCCGCTAGTGAGGCGAGTACCGGTACCTTAAGCACGATGCCCATGATATTGCTAAGACAAAGATTAATTGAAAAATACACGAGTCTTAAAATGGAGAAACAAATCCTCAGTTATGTGACTGTAAGAATATGTTATTTTTAAATATATTTGTACAGTTACATAACTGTGGATTTGTTTCTCTACTAATATTGATGATGTTTTGACCAAGTTGTCATGTTCTATTTAATTGTGGAAAGCATCGTAGGAACTATGTTGGAACTAAATGGTACCGTTTTTTATATGTTGGAACTAAATGGTACCGTTTTCTTATTAAGTTTGTTTACCTGACGAAGCCTTATCGCTAACTGTCAACAAAAGATATGACACTTGGCACTCTGTTATCTCTTACATTAGTCCATCCCTGATGCTGGTTTGACTGTTGATGTTTGCTCTCCTTCGCACCTTTGGCTCTGTGATTCTAGTTATAATTTGTAATTTGTAGGCTTATGGAGGAGTATGCGTATATGGAAGAGTGAGCACGCACGTGCGCAAATATGAGCTCGCATGAGCTTTGTTCTAATGATGAGAGGACAAACGTGGGCTAATGGAACCTGGTTATAACCTGAAATATTAAAACAAGGAGCGAGATCCCGACTACACAATAATTTGCAAAATAAATTCCATACCTTTTCTAACTGTTATAACCCTGAGAATGGAAGCATAACGAAAGATTTGGGAATTCAAAACTATTTCATACCATTTTTTCTGGAACTGCTCCGGTAGAGATCTTGGACAGGAGTAACATAGAAAATTGTAAGAGGTTTCTTCGTGATTCTTTTTAATAATTTTTTTGTTTTGTACATCTGAGGGTCAAATCAATCAATATCTCTGGATGTTCGAGAATTACTACAAATATCCCCTGATGTTCGAGTTTTTTGTTTGTTTTTGTTTTAAGCTTATTCGTGTTGTGATGTTCTAAAATTAACCTAGTGCCTCATTTATACTCGAGAATTCCTGAATTTTTCTTGACGTTGATACTCAACAACTCCTTTCAAAAATGCTTTAATGTATTTATTAGTACTTTTTTTAATTTTAAGAATCGCTGAAGATGATATCGTTATTGGGATACCAGATCAGTTGTTATTTGAGACGTAACCTACTTTTCTGATATCCTCTCTCTCTCTCTCTCTCTCTCTCTCTCTCTCTCTCTCTCTCTCTCTCTCTCTCTCTCTCTCTCTCTCTCTCAACACTGGTATGATAGAGATAAAAATAACGTTTTCGCTTCGTTTTTAACCCAAATCAGAACGTATTCACGTGGTAATAAATTCACTCCCGAAATTGCTCCTAAATGTTTTCATCGCTCGAAAGCTATAGATGAATTTAATTTGAATATTGATGTTATTTACGAAAGCGAAAGCGGCGTTTCAGCCAGGCTTTTAGTGCTTTCATGGGGGTAGTAGTTGCTGGTGTAATATACACATCCTTGGGCTCTCGAGAATTCCTGACATTAAAGACACTGTTTTTAACTTTTCCTCTTTAAGTGATTGGTTTTTCTCGCCCTCTCAGGTCTACTTTTGTTCTTTTTATTATTCTTTTCTTATAATGAAATAGAAATTCTTTTGAGTTTTTACATGAATTGATATTATTGATAAGATCTGGATCAATTTTAATCACCCACGATATTTGTCGAAATTTAAATCGGCAAGAAAATTTCCATGTTAATTTTCGCATGGAAGAACCATGCTTTGACAGATTTTAAAAGTTTCTGTTTTTTTTTTTATTTTAATCTTGTGATATTTTCATGGACATTGCAAACCTGTGTCTCCTGTATTAAGTTTTCACCTTAAATGATGACAAACTTACGTACTACATAAATGGTGCAACATTCAGACACTGATCGAGGTAGTTGTAGGGCTCCGATTGCAGGTTAAGGATATGACGCTCGGGCTGATTAAAATGGAGTATCTTAGGTAGGCTTATTTTTTTTTTCTTTTTACCTCGCGAATATAATATTGTTGGAAAAGTGGAGTTTCAAGATTTGACTCTGTTATCATGGCCAAACCATTCCTTAGCAGAAAATAGGCCTAATTAATAGTTTGAAGTAGTACCAACTGAACAGTTTCTTATCTGAGGTGATGGATGCGAATAAAATACAAGACAGACGTGTGATTCAACCATGAACGTCATGTGAAAGAAATCAAGAACCCGATGATCTTTTCATACTCTCTCAAAGAAAACTCAGGGCTATATCGATCTTTGTTTCATACAGCACCATTCATGGCTAATTGCGGTCCTTCTCTCGCCTTCTTGATTGTTCGGGATTTTTTAGTGAAAAGCCTCTGCCACGTCTAGACGTTTGCTGTTTTCTTGTTCTCCATGCTCTTTACACCTCATTTGCACTGTGACTAGATCACCACTAAGCGTCCTATTTAAGCATTTTACTGAGCTAACAATTTCACACATCGCTCGAGTTTTACGCTTTGCTCTTTTCTGGCCCTCTTATCTCCACGACTGTGCAAGCATTTCATGTTTACAATTTTCACCTTTTCTTATTCACATCCAACAACCTTAGATAAAGAAGAGTTGACCCGGCAGTCCTTTCATGTGTTTCCAATATTTGTCGTCGCGTTAAATGTTCGGCTCCGTAACTTCTGCCTTGCTCGCATCCTGTGGAATTCACCTCTTGCTTCCATTCATTCGTGATCCGTGATGTAGTCTCCCAGATACCTAAATGAGTAACCAATGACGTGTTTCCAGCATTCTCTCCACCATTCATCGCACAAATACAGATATTTTAACGTCTTTTAGGGTAATATGAATATCAGACTGTTTTTTCCAGTAACGTGAGTGGAAACGGGGTTGAAAACCTAGGGACTTTGCCTGGATAACGCTTAGAAAATATATAAATGACTTGAATAAAGGCGAGCAAGTAGGTCTGTCCCTTATATGGAGGTTTTAAGAAATAGGAATACAGTACCTGTCTGTGATATAAATGTATTAGCAATTGTGAAAATTATGACATTACACCTTAAGTGTTGGACAGCGCTTCCTGTACTGTGTACAAGCTTTTCGACAGCAGATAACAATAATTCAGTCCTTTTGCTTCGGTGGAGGTGGTCCTTCAACAAAAATTAAACGTACGCATTGTTGTGTTCATGATCCAGTGATTCAGTCTAAATTTTCTTTACTGCACTGTTGTTATAGTTATTAAACGATAAAAAATTGTAATTATTATAATGAAAACCGTAATACTATTAGTGTTGACAAAAATAATTTCCAGGCTAATACCAAAAAAATGTCAGTATGCTCCCCCAGCAGTAGTAAATGTACAACTCAGGACTTGTTTAGCAAAGAAGGAGAACATTTTGAAGCTTTTACTTTTTATCGCGAAAGTTTGGAGGAATTTTATGGATACCTATATGAAGTTAAGGAGCATGAGTGTAATTATTTTCTAGTCCTTGCCGTTTTTCCCCTTCCGAGGGCGCTGTAAGCACAAGTCTTTCCAAGCCAGTTAGATGCTACGTAAGTCTTTAGTTTTGTTGGAAATTCTCGTGCGTCGCATGTTAGAAGAGAGAGGGAGAGGTAGACTGATACCTTAATTGTTTCTTTCCTTAAAATATACAGAGTATATATATATATATATATATATATATATATATATATATATATATATATATATATATGTATATATATATGTATATATATATATTTATATATATTTATTTTATATTATATTATATATATATATATATATATATATATATATATATATATATATATATATATATATATATATATATATATATATATATATATATATATATATGCGTTCATCTTTCGTTCGGACCCAATTTGGGATCTGACTTAGTTTGCAACGTAGTAAGGAGTTCTGTGGTTAATTGTCATCATTTGAAAGTTGGTACCTTGTACACTTAGGTATACGCCGTGGAGTTCATGCTCTTGTTGATAAGCGACATCGTCATATGTATCAGAATGTCACAGAACAAAGTAACGATGGTTCTTATTTCATACAAGCGAATTATCGTGAAGTGAAGTAGAATTACCGGTCTCTTTGTATTTTTATTTTATTAATAAACATATCACAGTAACACCGATCAACAAAGCGGAAGACCTAAGAACAAAGCGAGATGTTACTGTTCATTTTCGGAAATTGGAAAAATAACATCAGAGATTTCTTTTCCATTCCCAGAAAAAAATCACCATGGTAGTTTGATCTAATAGTTTTATACATTTGGAAGGGGAAATGTTAACGTCAAAACGACAAGAGGCATGCAGTGAGCGCCATAAAAATATTCGTGCTTCCAAATAAAATAACTTCATTTTGACGGTTGGTAGACAGCTCTGATTGTATTGCCTGGAAACGGATGGGATGAATTGGATAACCGTCCTGTTTAGTCAATCAAGAGGCCTCGGGTCTTTAGTGAAATCCGATTTTGTCTCTCGCCATCTGAACTCGGGAAAATTGATCAGAGGAAAATGGCTCGCAGGGTCTTGTCGATACAATAGGGGCTTGATAATTCCAGTTCAGTTCCGAAGTTGTGAATAGTTCATTAGCTCCTAGCTTTCCTGTTAGTCATACTTAAATTGTTGTATTGAGCCCGTGCTATATATTTTTAAATTTTGTACCGAATTTTTAAATATTCAAAGACTGCTTATGAAATTGCAAGGTTTTTTTCAGTTAATTGTATCCATTTTTTTGGTGTTTGTGTTAGTTTACAGTACGATAAATCGGACCCCTTTAGCTCGTATCCGAATCATTTGGTCAGAAGAAAAATGAATGTATGCAGAGAGGTACCGTTTTTTTAACAGTTGACAGTAGGACTGTCTTCAGAGTAATCTCAGTATCCTTAAAACCATCGGTAATCTAGTCTTCATTACCCTTACATATATCTATCTATCTATCTATCTAATATATATATATATTACATATATATACATATATATATATATGTTAATATATACAGTATATGTCTATATATATATTTTTTTTTCACAAACATTAAGTTACAAATGTCGATTAATATCCAATTCGCCCTACTTTGGAAATAATACCGAAGGGGATTTATAACTGATAAGTGGTTCGTCACTTGGGATCGAATCCGCGAGGTGACGAACCACTTATTAATTATAATTCCCCTTCGGTATTATTTCCGAGGTAGAGCGAATTGGATATCTAACGACTTTTGTAGCTTAATATTTGTGAGTATAAAAAATGTCACGGTGATGTGAAAAAACAATCATATATGTGTATATATATACATATATATTTATGCATGTATTTGTATGTGTACATACTTATAAACTACATTAAGTTTGTAGAATACTTGAGCAACGTTAGTCGCTATTTACACCTTCAGAAAGACTTAGCGCAGTGTGTCAAATACATTCATCATATAATACCTGAAATGCAGGTAATTCTAACTGTCTTGCCTTTACTAATGGGACGTTCAACAACATCTGTACACGACCTTTATCTTGCACGCATACTCTCAATTTTTGGAGTCCCTTTCTTTCCAACACCTCTTTCGCGCCATCTGCCCATCATCTTTTAAGTCGTCTTCTTCTCTCCACTAACACTTGCGAACTGTGTTCATTTCACTCACCAATCATTCTTCGTTCTTTCCACATAATCTAGCTTCTCAAAATACTGATTCACTAGCCTCCCTTTTTACTACTTCTACTTATCGCAATATTTCTCTTCCTTTTATTTCTTCGTACGCCACATATGCTAGGCAAACAGGTCATTTTAACAGCTCCAGCCTTTTATTTTAGTTGGTTTGTAATAGCTAGCCACACTATTTCCATAAGGAAAATTTGAAACAACAATTCGTTAATAAATTTTAACCTTGGATTCCCCAGAGACTCCAAGCCTATTCCCAATATTTTGCACATATCCTTCTTCCCAACTTCACCTTTTCATTGCTCCATTTTCCTGTTTGTACATTTTACCCTCATTAACCATGCTCTTGTTTACATTTTCCTTATTTCCTCTCTCAGATACTTTCGCATGCTTTTTTGTCTTTCGTATCACTGCATCTATAAAGATATTAAACACCCATGAGACATAGTATTCATTTGTCTCGGCTCAATTTTTACACTATACCAGCCACTCACCTGTCTACAAATTTTAAGTCTCTGTAACAATCAAATAATTGTTTGATCACTCTCAGCCACATATCTTAAATCATACATCTTCACACACACTCCACATCAATTTTATCACTTCGCTTTTGCTCTCAGCAACGTATCTTATACCTTTTACCTCCACACAATACAAATCAGTTTTATCACTTCTCTCGTAAGCATTTCCTGTGTAAGCCATATGTAACTTTTTTCTTTACTTTCAAATATCTCACATTGTTCTTATAACAAACATTTTATGCGCATACCCTCTTAGTTGTCTAAAGCTACAATTGTTTTTCCCACACCACCCTTCTCTCATTTCCGACCAAACACCGGCCCCCCACCACCCCCGTGAGCTGAGTAACATTAGGTCCTTGTAATTCTTACCCTTATACAAATGAAGGATTATTCCTCACTCCCATTCCTTTAGAATCTTTCCCTCGTCCAAACATACCTTAATCGAAGCTGTCAGCCACTCAGTCACACTTTCATAATGGTACCACAGCATCTCACTTGTCCCATCAGCAGGTGGTGTCTTCTATTCTTCAACCTCATTAACAGTGAATTCAAGGAGCATTCTCAAACTTAAACTAAGCACTTCCACCCTTGTATCATTCAGCTCTGCATCTCCCCTATCTTCTACAACGAACAAATTTTCAAACTACTCCATCTACACAGGACTGCATTCTCTTCAGACATCATCTCATTACCATTTATTTTATTCTGAGATCCATTTGCTCATTAGCCTTCATTTCTGCACTTACTTCCTTGTAGGGAGACTTGCATTCTCCAGGGTTCTTGATCACATTTCCTCCTTTTTTTTGATGTAATGTATGCCCTTTATTTTTTTCTTATCTCACCTTCCTAGGTACCATCTCATCTATCTTTCTGTATTCTTGCACAATGATCTTTACTTTTTTCTTGTGCACCTCAATTAATATGCTCTCCTTTCCCTAACTTTTTCATCTCCTCATCCCACCATTCACCATTTTTATTCCCCCTTCCTACCCTCCTAATACAAAAAAAAAAAAGTTCCTGATGACTGTATGGCCCATATCCTGGAATATTATGCACATCATATCCTCAGGTAATATGTATATATATATGTATATATGTATATATATATATATATATATATATATATATATATATATATATATATATATATATATATATATATATATATATATATATATATATATATATATATATATATATATATATATTATTACGATCTCGCCTCTCGAGATCAACAGGTTCTTAAAAAAAAAAAAAATCAAGCAATTTGGCTGTAATGACTGACGAGAGGTGACAAACAAAGGAGGAGGAGTAGAACAAAACAAAAAAAGGTGACCTTAAACTTACTTAATTTACAGTTAGTTACATACATAATATACAGTGAGTCAGGTTCAAACTATAAAATCCATATTTATACAAAAATGAGACTGCTGCAAAATACAATCCAAGTAATTAAACCTCAAATCAATAAACACTTGAGCAGCAAAATTAATTAATACACAGGCAGCATAATAAATCAAAAACAATAAATACACAAGCAGCATAATATGAAATACATAAGCAGTATAATAAATAATACGTAAGCAGCATGCTACTAGTAACATTACAGCCAGAGTTACATAAACATCCACAGACGAAGCTGCAACACAGGAACACTGCAGGACAACAAAGACAGAGCCGAAACGACAACCATCTCGTCCTCAAACACAGTGCTGACGTCCTCCTCCAGTACCGACGACCATGACAGAGCCGACACGGCAACCATCTCGTCCTCCAAGAAACGTACTGACGTCCTCCTCCAATTACGATGACCATGATAGAGCCGACACGGCAACCATCTCGTCCTCAAGAAACTCTCCGCTGCTCTGCTGCCAGGACCTGACTCGCAGGTACGGATACCTGCTGCTGGTACCCCAACTGACTCGCTGCTACCTTGGACCCGAGTCGTTGCTGCTACGAACCTGACTTGTTGCTGTTATGAACCTGACTGACGAAGTCTGACGCCATTCAACAGACGTCAACTCGCCAGCCAGAAAAACAAAGGAAGCAACAACCCACTAAGGGAACAATCGGCAAACGATTGTTCCTAACAGTATACATATACATACATACATATATGTACATATATATACATATATCCTTTTATATCCTGAGCCTTGTAGTAAAAATTAATGATATTGCTGGAGATCTAGAAAAAAACTGGAAAAAGACGTTCGCAGACGTCCAGTGCTTCGTCAGTTATTTTCTCCGGTAGGGTTCTGAAAGCTTCATTCATTCTCAGAAAGTGTTCCTACAGGGAGACCTTACGAGCCTTGGAATGCAATACGGATGGGTGGTTCTTTTTCATGTGCAAATATCATTATAAGTTGTTAAAAAAAATCGCACATCACACACCTTCAACGATAAGCAGATTCCAATATGAGGGCATGGTTATGGATGGAAATGAGATCTCATTGACTATAAAATCAACCCTGCTGAAAAAAAGAATTATTACTTTGAGAATAAAAATCTGTCTCAAAATTATCAAACCCTTCATAACCTTGCGATTTTAGCTTGAACTTAATGAACATTAAAACTGTTTGTTACATACTTCATCTCCATTGACAACTTGCACTTTTTAAATCTACCACTTGCCAATAACCTAGCTTATGGTATTCCTCCTTCATGACCAATCCACCTCGCATTCCCACATTTGAACCTTTTCATATTAACATTTTTCAGTCACTTGTTTTCAAGCACTATGCACACTTCATCAAGATGACCTGACAAAACATCCCTTGACATTCCAGTGCATGCCTCATTAACCAAACTTCAGTTTAGTAAGTTCTGTAGAGCTCCCTGCAACTTCTTTTCTTTATTCACTCAGTGATTCAACTCTTTTCATATTCTAATACCATTTACTTCATTTCCACCTTAATGCTCAAAAGACAACTACTTTCCTTTCACCAGCATGATGAAAATTTATTAATCATATGCTTAGTATCCACTTCTTTTAATACTTAACTCATATTGGAATCTGCTTATCGTTGAATGTGTGTGATGTGTGATTTCTTTTAACAACTTACAATGATTTTTGCACATGCAAAGAACCACCCATCCGTATTGCATTCCAAGGCTCGTAAGGTCTCCCAGTAGGAACACTTTTTGAGAATGAAAGCTTTCAGAACCCTATCGGGGAAAATAACTGGCGAAGTATTGGATGTCTGTGAACGTCATTTTCCAGCTCTTTTCTAGATCTCCAGCAATATCATTAATTTTTACTACAAGGCTCAAGATATAAAAGAAAAGAATTCTCTGAGCAAGGTGGAAATTGAAATTGTTTTATTGATGGTGTAGATTTGATACATTCATTTTGATTTCCAAGAAAGCAATTATTTAAAAAAAAATAGATAGGCCCAGGGCACGAACAATAGACCAAGAGGACTTCTTCATATTACTTATCTCAGATTTATTAACTTTTTTCTTTGAACTTTTAGGCTTATATACTTGTGAATTGTCGCCTTCAATGGTTATATTAGCCTTCCTCGGAACGTTTGTCTCCTAACGTGACTGTCTTATTTGTCTGGTCGTAAGCCAGGGGGGATTTGCTCTAGTAATCCTGGATCTTCTTTTTACTGTGAAAGAAAACAAGCCAAGATTAGTTTCGTAGAACACCCTTCTTCGGCTGAAGTCGATTCTAGGGCATTTCGAGAGTTGTTACGAGCATTAAGCAAAGTAAAACTCACTGGGATGAAGTTCTCGAATGTAGCTGCTGATATGGGGTGAAAACTAGATGATGAGAGGCATCAGTCTCGTGGAAAGTACAAGATGATGCCAAAGATTAGGATCTTGGCATAGATAGGTAAATGATGAAAAATAAATTGGGTAATGTTGTTGGTTATTTAATAAAAGTAAGATAAACCTGCAAATAAGGTGAGAAAGATAATGTTTTTGCAAAACGTTTAATCCCTTACGGACAGCATTCAAAATATATGATGAAATTTAAGCCCTTAAAAAATATCTCGAGTCAAGTCGCTGAAGGAAAGTGAATGTCACTTTGTAAGAGCTGCAGGTGTTTAAAGAAATGAAAAGTGGGGGAAAAGGAAATCAATGAATAAGTTCTTTCAGATCAAACACTGACAGTGCTGAGGAAATAATTGCTGTGAAACAGTTTCAAGTAATTCTGGAGATCAGGGTTACTGCCCTTTAAGCGTTTAAGATGAAAGCGTATTAATTATGCTCACAAAAAGGAAAGAAAATTTTCCTCTTATAGAAATTGTTGGTGGGGCAGCTTAAGTCATTTTGGGAGATTAAGGCCTTTCCATCAGGATTTGGTTCCGATTGCTCGCATAGATAGCTCGGATTGAATAAAGATGGGGTTCATCTCTCTCTCTCTCTCTCTCTCTCTCTCTCTCTCTCTAATCGATTGAGAGAATGTTGTCCATTTACTCAGGTGAATTGACGTTGTAAAAAAGCCCTTGCAGTTTTTTTTTTTTTTTTAAAGTGGTATTTTATGTTATTTCCCTAAAGGATGTGAAGTTGTTTTTGCATAAAGCGGGGGACATTGCTTCAGTTCCCGCAAGTATTAGTAAGTATTCTTGTTACAAGAAGGAATATTTATTTTTACTGAATATTGAATTATTGGTTTAGCCGAAGCCTCGCTGCAACTGTGTTTCACGGCTCCACGTTTCCTGCCTTTCTAAAGGTGGCTGCAATACTTTCACCCTGTAAAGGCAGTTCGCCTTAAGGTCGATAATAAATGCCAAAAATCTATGCTTTCTTGTCCAAATGTCTGTACTACAAGGTAAAGAGGTGCTTGTTGTAGCCATTAAGCATTGAAAAAGCAGTTCTTATCTTATAAATAAAAGTTAACAATTGAAAATTATTGCAATCAAATATTTAAAAATGATTGACTGAAAGCCTTTTTGAGAGAAATCCAAAATACATTCATTATATATTAAATATTTGATTGGCCCGCAGATACTTTCATGCATAAGTGTACGTGCAAGATTTTAAGAATGGAAACTTTATCTCTCTCTGTCATGTGATTGTTTCTTTCTTCTAATTAATTTAATAGCACCTCAAAAGAGAATGATTGATTAAGCATTCCTACCAGACAAGTATTAACCATGGTCTTCAAAGGGTAATTATTTGTATTTAGTTCAACTGTAACAATAATTAACTTGCTTTAGTCCAAATAGGCGTTATTCATAATGTAGTTGGGTTATTGATTTACAGGATTTACTTCGTTCGAGTAAAAAAACTCGTCCCAAAATCTAATATAAATCAGTAACGCGTGGGATTTACTTATGAAATGTTAGGAGCTTTTGTAAATATTAAAGTCATTTATTTTAACAAAAATGGTTTACACTACTTTATAATGAACACGTAAAAAAGACCAAAACAGAAAAAACGAACTTATATGTCGCATTTTACAAGTGAACTTTTTGTACCGGATTTTACATGTTTTACACTCGGAACTTTCACTGCCCTTTCACGCGTAAAACGAAGCTAGGTCAGTTAAATTGATGACAGATTTCTCAATAATTCTACTCGTATCTATAAAAGAATGAACTTACCCATCCTAGAAGATTATTAGAGTTCCTCTGTATCTGCGACTGCCTTATGAAATGAAGTATTCCTACCATTCCAGTTTATTACCTTGGAGATAATTTGCCACTGACTCCTCACATTCTAATAAAGAGAGAGAGAGAGAGAGAGAGAGAGAGAGAGAGAGAGAGTTGATAAGTCTCTGAAGAACAGTGAGTCCCAAACTGAATTCTTAAAAGCCATATGTATCCTATAGGGAGCTTTAAAGTTACGCATGGGTAAAGTACATTTTATAATATATATATATATACAGTATATATATATATATATATATATATATATATATATACATACCTGTTTTCATGTCTTTTTATCTTCTTTGTATTCAGTTGCACATGTATTCCCAGGCACACTTTCAGCTGTCTGAACTATATTCTTTCGTGCAATACACATTGTGTCCATGACATATATATATATATATATATATATATATATATATATATATATATATATATATATATATATATATATTATATATATATATATATATATATATATATATATATATATATATATATATATATATATGTATGTATATATACAGGGTGTTTCGAAATCAGAGGCCCCCCCTTTACAGCATAAACTAAAATTGATATGGACAAAAACAAAAGTAATTCAGAACAAGTATTTATTTAAGTTTCTCTCTCAGTATTTAATATTTTGTGTGGTCTCCATCTGCCTGTACCACAGCCTGCATTCTTGAGGGGCATGATTTCAGCAAATCGCAAAAAAATGCTGAGACAAACTCCATTCCCCTGAGCACTTCGGTCACCTCTCTTCGCAGGGCGTCGAAGCTTGGTATACCATCATAGTTTGCTGTGCACGCTTCAACACGATCCTTTAAGATACTACCAATGTTTTCACAGACATTAAGGTCAGGGGAGCCACCTGGAAATTTACTTGATGAGAAGAAATCAATACCACTGTTTCGAAGCAGCTCCTGTGTCTGAAGAGCCTTGAAACATGGTGCCTTATCATGCAAAAATGTGACTTCTTCAACAGATAACACATTTTCAGGATCTTTGAGGAAAGGAAATACTCCACCAGTAAGCATAGTTTCTCGGAAGTATTCGCCATTCCATGACTGCCTTTTTCTGTGATGATCTACATTAACAGTTTGGCTGTGAAACAGAGAAAAATTCCGAAACATTCAGGAAATTTCACAACTTGGCGATAGCGCACATCATCGCTGACATCATTCGACTTTGCAGCCCAAATGATGTCATTTTTATGATTTGGCTTCCTGACTGTGTAAATGAAGAATTCATCTGATGCGGCAACATGGAGAAAGTCAGCTTCATCCCAATCTTTAAGAAATGAACCACAAAACCATGCATGGTCTTCTCTCTGTTGCTGAGTGATGTTGGGCTTGCTGATAACATGAAATGGCTTGATACCAGATTTTTTCAACTCATTATATACGGCACTATAACTTCTTTTCTTTCCCCTTTTTGTTTCTGGTTCAAGCGCCAATTTATGTAAAGACTTTCTTGGTCTACCCACTGCCTCAGCTATGATGTCTTTTGACACCTGAGAAAGGACTTCAGGCCTTCCAAGATTCTCACTCTTTTCGCAATGACAGTCATATGGATTTTTGTTCCAGTTTCTTTTAACAAAGGATTCATCTCTTTTCACGTATTTAGCTATCCAGGAACGTGAGATGAAGGATGCGCCAGCATCCCTGGCGTTTCTGAAGGTTATAGCCCGGATTCGGTCAATCCATCTGATTTCCTCCGAGTCGTTAGTCATGGCTGTGTCTAACTCCGTCACTCAGTCTGAAAATACAAGAAATGTAAAATGAAAAATAGCTTAATAGAAACTTAAAATAATGTACTTGGAGGTAGGCTATAGCAGAAAACTTCATAACTTTCCATTTGTTCTGTGGAGGGGGGGAGCCTCTAATTTCAAACATATATATATATATATATATATATATATATATATATATATATATATATATATTATATATTTATATGTATATATATACCATGTATATATATATATATATATATATATATATATATATATATATATATATATATATATATATATATATATATTATATATATATATATATAATATATATACATGTGTATATATATACATATTTATATATAATATATATATATATAATATATATATATATATATATATATATATATATATATATATATATATATATATATATATATATATATATACACATGTATATATATTATATATATACTTTATATATATAATATATATAAATATATATATATATATATATATATATATATATATATATATATATATATATATATATATATATATATATATATATATATATATATATATATATATATATATATATATATATATATATATATATAGTGAAGTTATAGCCCTCTGGTTTCACAGAAAGTCCCCAGGGGTGAGATCGCTAGTGTATAAGTTGGTATACATTAACATCTTGGTGGGCTGATGAGCGGTAACCCTGGAGCTATCTGCGGTGCCCGCTAGGGTAAATGATTAATTATGAAAAATTTCACGTCTTAGGAACAGTATTTACATAGTATGATGAAACTTAAAATTTCAAGAGATGACCGAGTTTTGTCACTGTACATGTGAGTATCATTTTTTAAAAAGTCAAGGTGTACAGTCATAGTTACATAATCTTATTGAGGGATGGACTGATGGCAAGTGTATGTTTGCAGTTGCTTCGGTTGGATGTTTGACAAGCAGATCTAAGTAGGCTAATGTGAGCGGAATTAGATTAATGGTTTGTTCTTTCAGGTGGCAGCTAAATATAGTCCTTTTGTCTAATCAGTTACCCGTATATAAGAAGAATTACCCGTGTATAAGCAGAATCATTGTGAATTGGTGAAGCTCTTTACAGTTACAAATATTTCAAAGTACACGAGATTACTTAGCGATGAATGGTTAAAATTTATAATTAAGCTGTTTACTTAGTAGTCCTGTTTTATTGCATTTTTTTTAGATCCAGCTCACACAACGAAAGCACTTTTATTGAAGTTTGGACGGATGATTGTATGTATTTTTTTATGACAGTTTTTGGTTTCGATTTCTCCCCTAAAATCTTATTTTTCACGTGATCCTAATGTTGTTGATGTCGATGAATGGAGCAAAACAATAAAAGCATCGCGATGGGATTGCCTTTGTTATTGCTCATCTGTGGAATGCTATCCAACATAGCCTTTCTTCTTGAAGTTATAACTCCTTTGATATACTACATAACCTTCACCCTAAGTATCTTTTATTTGTCCTTTGTTAATTATCCGTTAGGCGTTCATCCTGCACAATATTTCTTTATTTAGATGTATTGTTTTCCCTAGTATTCACCCTGCAAAGTCTTAGTTCATTTGAGAATATTGGTATTCTTTCGTGAGTAATGCGACAACTTATGAATTAAAATTTCTCGAACAACTGCAGTATAATAGCGTCAATAAAATGAGTGACGTGGTATGAGCTAATGTTATTTTTTCAGTGAATCGTTGTGAATATAAACCGCCACTCCAGCTTGATGGTCAGTGCTAATAGAGCCATTTTGAAGGTCTCAGAAACCCATATGATTTCGGTCGCTCGAAGTGTCATCAAATTGTGTTGGTTATTCTTCCTATCCCCAAAACCATGTCGTCGCGAGACCTCTCGACCAACCGTGTTTTTTTTTTTTTATTCTCTAGTGAAATGGCTGTCAGGAGTTACTGACGGTTCCCAACAACTTCTGCAAGATATTGAAGGTTTTGACAAGAATTTTACGGGATTCGACACTTTGGCCAAGAGCTTCGGCGATATTGGAAGGTTAAGGCGGCTGCTTGGAAGATTATTGGCACTTTCGACAAAACTTTTCTCGATGGTTTATAGTCCCTCGGCTGCGTTCTTTTGTTGTAGCTCGTTATTCACTACGGAATGAAAGTGATTTTTCCTACATTCCGCGTTAATAAGAACTGTTTAAAAAGTGTTGTCGCAAGATACAGTTGAAAAATTCACAGTCCCCTACGCCAGGGACCTAATTTAAATTATAAAAAGTGCTATTGGGTACTGTCATTATATTTTTCTAGACTTAGTGATTATCATCGGAATTCATCGCACATAATTCACAATCGTTCACCAAAACGTAGCTTATCCTATGATATTTTCTTTTGTTGTTCGATTTCCATTTGGCATTTTCATCTTTTCGTGATGCCGGATGGAGTTTTCTTTTCCGCCAAAGGTTCCTTTACTTCCTTTTGAGGCGTTGTCAGATATTGTGCAAACCTTTTTTTCGTTATTGCATGTCTTCGCTTTTATCTTTTTTCCTTCTTTTCTTAAGGGAGGTAAATTTTCGGAAATTGCTTTTCCTCACACTTGCGTTCCTCTTAATTTCGGAAAGTTGCACAGTAAGCCTTTTGCATATCGAACGTTAGGTGCCTGCCAATACGAAAATAGCAACAAAAACCCTTTAATTTACCTTGGAAGCAATTTAGCCTTTCGAATTCAGTTTACTCCTTTGGAGATGTTGAAATGTTACCTCACCCAAAGACAGTGCAAGTTCAAGAATTATGATGTTGCTACTAATTGATCGTTCGGCTAATGTTCTAGATATTATCTATGGCATTAAATTTACAATTGTTCATATAAGGTTTTAGTCCAGATTTACTTAACGTTAGTTAATCGAAAAGGCAGTATTGTATAATGAATACTATTAGGCCAATATTGAAAAAACATTGTTATAATTAGACTATGTGTTGGTATAAGGCTTTACTTCCTTCGCTTTTGATCCTGAAATATTCATGGTTTGTTGTTACCGGAAATGAAATTGGATCAAAATATGGTAAATATGATACTTAATTTCTCACCAAACAAATGAACTATATGACCCTCCAACTAATTTTTTCGTGTTTTTATGCATTTCTCAGCACAATTGTGGGTGCCACCACTTGTGTTTGTTTCCCCAGCCTTCTAGTGAGAAACTAGTTTTTTCGGGTGGAAAAAACCAAAAACGAGTGAATTATCCTTACAGAAATGGTCTAAAATTAATACATCTGAGATATAAAAGAGTGATGATTCAGTGTTCATCAGTGTCAATCACAAAGCGCATTATAAAGCGCGCAAAGATGTGACAACGGTGAATTATAAGGATACATCCTAACCTTATATCTCTCCAAACCGAAACAAATTTAGGGCGTTGGGTCCTCCTCTAAGTTAGGTTAAGTGATGGGTCCCAACTCCTGTGGACTACCAAATCAGACTTGGAGCACCATAAGACCTGATCTTTCCTTCTTTAACCTAACTTGGCCATATGATCGTACCTGACTAGGACCCATCACTTAACCTAGCGTAGAGCACCATAATTCATAGAACTGAAATACAGGAATCCTTCCAGTCCTGACCTTGCACAGTGAATTCTAACTGGCAGGGATGGTACCCCCCTTCCCCCTTTGATGTTATAAAGCGTTAACATATTCGTTAACTGAATGCCATACATTAGTTGTTCTGGGCTGAGTCCTGTGATTCACTCAAGTTAGGCAGTTGGGGCATTTAACAATGGAAGGATTACTAACAGATGACTACTTAAAATTTACCAAGCTATCAGACTCACTATTGACAATTCTTACACCTAAGGCAACCATTGATAAACTTAATATATCGGGTGGTGGAAATTGGCCTATAGAGAATTATGGAGTTTTATTGGTAAAAAGAATGCCTAACTATTACTTATTTTCTCTATGAAAAAAGCCACAAACTACCACTATTCGACCTTTTCTGATAATGAATTTTGTGTTTGCGAGAAAATAAGGTATCATGTATTAGCTTATAATCTGTTTGATGAAATGTCAGTGACAAGGAAAATATTTGGTGAAAGAGAGGTTAATGCGTAACAACTGGTAGCGCACACACAAACACATAAATGTGTATATATATATGTATATATATATATATATATATATATATATATATATATATATATATATATATATATATATAATTTATGTGGTGTGTGCGTGTGTGCTCTACCAGTAATTACTCATAAACTTTTCTTTCACACACAAATATAGGGTATAATATATATATATGTATATATATATTTTTATATGTATATATACATATACATATACATATAAACAAATATATATATATATTTGTTTATATGTATATGTATATATATACATATATACTGTATATACTTGTGTGTATGTGTATGTGTATATATATATATATATATATATATATATATATATATATATATATATATATATATATATATATATATATATATATATGCAACATTAACAAGAAACATCGTGCGCATCAGTTGCGTCAACGTTAGATTCATATATATATATATATATATATATATATATATATATATATATATATATATATATATATATATATATATGTATATATATATATATATATATATATATATATATATATATATATATACTGTATATATATATATGTATATATATTATATATATATATATATATATATATATATATATATATATATATATATATATATGACTATTTATCACATCACCGTGATTCATATACAATCAAAGCTACAAACGTCCTTTAATATCCAATTCACTCTATCGGAAGTAATATATTTTCATATATGTTACCGAAGGGAATTTTATGTGATAATAAGTCCACCGTCCCGTGGGATCGACCAGCGACGGACGGGAATCAGGACTATGATACACTAACCAGTCGGCCACAAGAGGTATACCTCTCTTGTGGCCGACTATTATGTGTCACTGTATCCTGATATATGTATTATTATCATATAAAATTCCCTTCGGTAACATATATGAAAATATATTACTTATAGAGTAAATTCGATATTATAGCTTTCTGATATATATATATATATATATATATATATATATATATATATATATATATATATGAATTTAACGTTGACGGAAGTGCAAGTGATGCGCGTTGGCGATGTTTCTTGTAAATGTTGTCATTATTCTCCCCTTTCGTCGTCTTAGTCATCTTTGTATTTCAAGTTTGTACCAACTTTTTACCATGTTTTCATTTCCTCGTTGTTTTCATCTGGCGTCGATGGCTATAGTTGTTGCGACGCAAGTTTGCATAAATCAATAATCAATAATGTTTTCATTTCTCATTCGCAAAACTTCCGTGAATTGCATCGCAATTTTTAGCCTGGTGTTTTCTTTTTTCCCTTATGTAAATTGTAAAACATTTCTGAAATACGCTAGGCAATAGGATGCAAATTCGCAGACGAACGTCTCCGACTTTTCGCAGTTCATACATAATAATCTTAATTAGCGAGATGACAAATCTTAATTAGCGAGCAGTATCTTGTCTGAACGCATTTCATTTATGGAAGGGAACAATTCTCCTTAATATTCGAGATCTATTTTGGTACCAGCAGCGGTGCGTTTCCCAGGCTGGCTTAATAGCTATAAAACATGGAATTAGGTCATGTGGTCCAAGTATTATGCCCTTGTCCTTTTTATTACTCAATTCTGCACCAATGTATTAGAGCAGAAGCAGTCATCTTTTCCTCTGCAGGCGAATCAATGATTGCATCATCTTTATGGGAGTTCACTTTCTGTAATTACTCAGGATCTCCACAAATAAAATGTTTAATTAAGTGATCATTTTTTACGAATTCCTGTCCTGAAATTTTTTTATTGACCTTTGCCACAGTAATGCATGATAATATTTTGTAGCTTGAGTCACTTTAGAATTTCTAATTTTCTGTGGTGATATATAATGATAAAAATGCGTAGGTTTTTGTAAGCTAGACATGGTAATAATGATGTGATACTAGTGCGTATAGTATTATTAATAATAATATAACTATTATTAATAATAACAACAGTAATTTTTTAAAATGCAATTGATGGACTTAGATATTGTAAATCTGCAAATAGCCAAATAGCCTTCGCCACATCTAAACAAGGTTAAACTAATTTATTACCGATCAGAGGTCTTAATTGCATTACCCCATCGCATTACCCTAGGTCATGTAAATACAGACCTAATTATTTTTTTCCCACGCTGAGGTCGACTTCACAGAAAAATGGACTGCCATCGCCACTTCCTCAGCGATGTCATTTATTAGACTGCAATATTTTTGGGAAACTTGTAAATATATTCTGAGAGGGTCGTGTTGAACAGAGATGAAAGACCCTCTCTCTCTCTCTCTCTCTCTCTCTCTCTCTCTCTCTCTCTCTCTCTCTCTCTCTCTCTCTTCGAAAAAAAGATTAAGATGAGGAATATGGGGAAGCTGAGCCCTCTGGGGCCAGATAAATTGAAAGCCACACCAATTCGAGTTTTGAGTTAATGCATGTAACAAATACAATTTTAAATATTTTATTGAAAAATTACCTGGGTACCCTATCGATAGAATGTCTATTAGTTTCTGAAGTTTTGTAAATCAGTTCAGTTTAATGGTCACATCACCCCTTGTATTCTGCGATGAATACAAAATACCGGCGTTACTTTTAAAGGTCACGTATCTATATACTGTATGAACGAACCTCTAAAGAATTGCGTACCACCAGACCGTGCTACTAGGTACTGTGAATTAAATGAAACCGTTACTGTGTTAAAGCTTATATTTATGTGGGAAACTATTTACATGGTTGTTGAACACGAGGACGCCACGACTGAGCCGCAGTTGTCAGTCGACTTCCCGAACCGGAGGAAAAGGACCTTTTCTTCTGTTTGTCATTGTCATATTTGTTGACGTTGAGATAAAAGTACCGGCGGGAACTTTTGTCCTCATTGTTTTTCCTGTGACGCGTTCTTGTTTCCGTTGAGCATCCTTCTCTAGAACGTTAAAAGGATAAGTTTTTACTATAAAAGTCTTTTGAAGACGGAGAGAGAGAGAGAGAATGGGCAGAAATAAATCTGTGTAACAGAAAGTAAAGTTTATCATAATTATTATCATTCTTATTACCTTTTTCACACACACACAAACTATATATATATGTATACATACATAATATATATATATATATATATAATATATATATATATATATATATATACACATACATATATATATATATATATATATATATATATATATATATATATATATATATATATATATATACATACATACAGTATGTATGATTATAATCTCACTAACATTTAGATTTAACTGTTCACAGAATGGATGGCATGTCTCGGAAGAAGTGGGTTAATGATAGTAGTTGACCTTTAGTTTCCTAGAGGGGCATCAGTTTGTGGGTCCTATGTGATTTTGCAGAGAAGAAAAAGTATTGAAAATGACGTATTGGAAAAAGGCGTCTCTTGCAGTTGAATGTTTTTTTTTTTGCGTGAAGTAAGAGTAAGACGAACGAAGGACAAAAATAGTTTATCAAGACAAGGAAACTTTGAACAAAGGCTTTTAACAGAGATTTGATGGATAGGATAACCTTGGAGTCTGGTATTATATAGCATGCAAGAGGGATGATGTCAGGAAGTTGTAATATTATTGTTATTTGATTCAACAATTGTGCTCTTGATTGTTTAGAAAAGTTGATATGTTCTTTCATTTATTCATAAACTACATTAATAATTCCTTTACTTGGAAAAGGTGAGGGAATATAAGTCACAGGGAGTAGGATTGAAGTGTAATTATAAGCAACATTTAAAAGAATTAGATGGTTAGGTTTGCTCGAACAACAGTAATCAGATGCAGGACAGAACAGTGCCATATTTACAGTGGGCACGTGTTGCATAAGACATTTCTCCTTTCCAGGGAAGTGATTCAAGAAACATAAGGATTGTGTTCATACAATCCTCATTAATTGGGAAAAAGATAGATTTATTCGGCGTAACTCCCCATAATGGACAAAGAAATGATGCAAGAGTGTATGAGTGTATAAAATTCATTTCCTTATTCCTTGTATTCAATGATTCATAGAAAAATTATATGTATGCTTACACAGCATTAAAAGCAAATAATAAAAGATTGGGATATTCTTTTTCGCCACAGTAAGAAATTTTGAAAATGAACGAAAAAGTTCTTACTCCAGATTAAAGCATGAAGTTTATTCGCATAACAGAATCTCACCTAGCAACCTAACTAACAGATTCGGAAAACGTTGTCCAAACATTTTTGACCGGAATTGGAAATATTGATATATGAGACGATATGAGATATAAATATGTGTATTACTGTGTATCGATGAGAAATGAATTTTCACTTTTTCAGTAATGTAAACTGTTACAGTTATAAGAAAAGAAAGTATGGTAGTTACGTTTGAAATAAATGTGCTCTCAAAGTAAAAGTGACCAATGTAAGTCTGCTTCATAAATGTTTGCTTGTGATGTCATTCGTAACTATGAAAGCTTCCAGCCTCACAAATCGTTCTTTAGCCCAAGACTACACGAAAAAGAAACTTATTTACAATTTTTAGCTTCTGTTACATGTATGTACTGTTTCTATGTATTTCACTTCTACAAAAATAAACGAGCCAAATCGTAAAACTGTATAACATAAATACTTGCTTGAATTTGCAGGTTTGCACAGTGAGTTTCCGTGTTGAAACTTACTTATGTTTGTTCAAATTAAGATAAAGTTTTGAACGTTGTCTTGACACGCCAGCCAGAATGGCAGACGTAAACATGACGAGAACACAATTTAGCGCAAAGGAAAAACAGTTGGTGTAAATAAGGCAATTTCTTAAGAGAGACAGTATTCCACAGGTGCAGGAAAGTGTGACAAATTGCTTCTTTGCAATACAAGTATAATGGCACAGTTCCTCGTGATAAATGCCAGAGTATTAGTCTTGATTTAATGTGTACTGATTCAATAGTTTGTTAGTGAAAAGAGAAAAACGCCAGGTGTATTTGAGGTGTGAGGTTCAGCTGCGTTTTTGCATGCGCTTTATACATTGTACAGAAAACTGGTAGAGTTAGACGAATAATGAAGCATATGTGATAGATTAAATTTTATAGTTACCTTCCAGTTTCAGATAATAGTGTAGCTTTTCAGTTCTGTAACCTGAAACTTATTTAATCATCATTTGCATGTAATTAAGATTAAACCAATTTCTTCAAAGGGTATGATTTTTCTTTTTTTCTTTTTCTTTGTAGTCAGTTCTCAGTTGTTTATTACGTTCATTTTCAGTCGTTATTTTCCTTGATTCTCTTGAAAAAATGAAATTAGACAGATATCCGTAAAATACTTTTCTTAAAGATATTTGCGCAGTAAGGTAACCGAAAAGCAGGGTAGTGATGAGGTTTTCATGGCACATAATTGTCACTTTCCACAAGGCGGTCATGTTTTTGGTCCAGTTTGTTTGGATGCTGGACTGGCTGGCTGTTTGCTTGTTTGTTAACAGGATTACTCAAAAAGTGTTTTTGGTCCAGTTTGTTTGGATGCTGGACTGGCTGGCTGTTTGCTTGTTTGTTAACAGGATTACTCAGAAAGTGTTTTTGGTCCAGATTGTTTGGATGCGTGACTGGCTGGTTGTTTGCTTGTTTGTTAACAGGATTACTCAAAAAGTGTTCTTGGTCCAGTTTGTTTGGATGTTTGAATGGCTGGTTGTCTGCTTGTTTGTTAACAGGATTACTCAAAAAGTGTTTTTGGTCCAGTTTGTTTGGATGCTTGACTGGCTATTTATTTGCTTGTTTGTTAACAGGATTACTCAAAAAGTGTTTTTGGTCCAGTTTGTTTGGATGTTTGAATGGCTGGTTGTCTGCTTGTTTGTTAACAGGATTACTCAAAAAGTGTTTTTGGTCCAGTTTGTTTGGATGTTTGACTGGCTGGTTGTTTGCTTGTTTGTTAACAGGATTAATCAACAAGTGTTTTTGGTCCAGATTGTTTGGATGTTTGACTGGCTTGTTGTTTGCTTGTTTGTTAACAGGATTACTCAAAAAGTATTTTTCGTCCAGTTTGTTTGGATGTTGGACTGGCTGGTTGTTTGCTTGCTTGTTAACAGGATTACTCAAAAAGTGTTTTGGTTCAGTCTGTTTGGTTGTTTGAATGGCTGTTTATTTGCTTGTATGTTAACAGGATTACTCAAAAAGTGTTTTTGGTCCAGTTTGTTTGGATGTTTGACTGGCTGGTTGTTTGCTTGTTTGTTAACAGGATTACTCAAAAAGTGTTTTTGGTCCAGTTTGTTTGGATGTTTGACTGGCTGGTTGTTTGCTTGTTTGTTAACAGGATTACTCAAAAGTGTTTTGGTCCAGTTTGTTTGGATGTTTGACTGGCTGGTTGTTTGCTTGTTTGTTAACAGGATTACTCAAAAAGTGTTTTTGGTCCAGTTTGTTTGGATGTTTGACTGGCTGGCTGTTTGCTTGTTGGTTAACAGGATTACTCAAAAAGTGTTTTTGGTCCAGTTTGTTTGGATGTTGGACTGGCTGGTTGTTTGCTTGTTTGTTAACAGGATTACTCGAAAAGTGTTTTGGTCCAGTTTGTTTGGATGTTTGAATGGCTGTTTATTTGCTTGTTTGTTAACAGGATTACTCAAAAAGTGTTTTTGGTCCAGTTTGTTTGGATGTTTGACTGGCTGGTTGTTTGCTTGTTTGTTAACAAGATTACTCAAAAAGTGTTTTTGGTCCAGTTTGTTTGGATGTTTGACTGGCTGAGTGTTTGCTTGTTTGTTAACAGGATTACTCAAAAAGTGTTTTTGGTCCAGTTTGTTTGGATGTTTGACTGGCTGGTTGTTTGCTTGTTTGTTAACAGGATTACTCAAAAGTGTTTTTGGTCCAGCTTGTTTGGGTGTTTGACTGGCTGTTTATTTGCTTGTTTGTTAACAGGATTACCCAAAAAGTATTGTTGGTCAAGTTTGTTTGGATATTTGACTGGCTTGTTGTTTGCTTGTTTGTTAACAGGATTACCCAAAAAGTTGTGAGTGGATTTTCACGAGAACTTCATCAAAGTTCAACCTACCACTGGCAGTCAAAGGTCAGTCAGGAATAAAACATTGCCCATAACTTGTAAATTACTCGAAATAAAGACCTCCTGTACAGTGTGCATACACAACTAGTGATGCTGATGTGTCGAATGTGGTCGAGGTTAATCATACATCGAGGTCAAAGGTCTAATAGAAATTTAACCTTGTCCATAATTTTCGAACTATACGAGACACAAAAACTTCATATTTGAGATGCATAATCCCCTGATGATCTCCGTGAGGTCAAGGTAATTGTTAGGGTCATAGAATGAGGCCAGGGTAGTTGTTAGGGTCACAAAGGTCAAAAGTTTGATAAGATTAAAATATTGCTCATAGCTGTTGAACTAAATGTGATAGAAGCGGAGCGAGGCCAGTTTCATAACTTGAGGTCAGTTATCAAATATGAATTTAACATTAACCATTTAATTTTAACTATATAAGATAGCATTCATATCTGGCAAGCATACTCATCGTGTGATTTCAGTGTGCAGGGTGAAGTCAGGGTGAAGGTCATATTTAGAGGTTAAAGGTCAAATAGGAATTACGAGTACACCTTGACCATAACTTTTGAACTGTATGAGATAGGAGCATCCTGTCTGACATGAATACATAATCCCCTGATGTTACCGATGTGAAAAGTGGGGCTGAGGCTAAAGGCAAGATAATACCTAGAGGTCAAACCCTAGTAGGCATTGCTTAAGGCTCTTTGCAGTGTCCTTACGTCCCCTAGATGCAACCCCTTTCATTCCTTTCACTGTACCTCCATTCATATTCTCTATCTTCCATCTTACTTTCCACCCTCTCCTAACAATTGATTCATAGTGCAACTGCGAGGTTTTCCTCCTGTTACACCTTTCAAACCTTCCTACCGTCAATTTCCGTTTCAGTGCTGAATGACATCATAGGTCCCAGCGCTTGGCCTTTGACCTAAATTCTATATTCCATTCCATTCCTAGAGGTCAAAGATCAAATAGGAATTGAGGTTACATCTTTGGGTCAGTTTATTCGTTTGTTCGCTTTCTTGTTAGTGGGATTATACAAAAAGTTGTGAGGTTAATTTTACGCAAAGTGATAAATGTGGGGTTAACGACTGGCAACAGATGTTTAAAGATTTGGAAAGACAGGAATACAACTTTTTGGGAGAACGGATCTTTTGGGAATGTGTTGCTTGCCCTTCGTGGAGATTTGTGGTCTTTGAACTCTCTTGTTTAAAACTGTGCTTTTTTGTTTTAGTATTCTCTCTCTCTCTCTCTCTCTCTCTCTCTCTCTCTCTCTCTTGTCTCTCTCTCTCTCTCTCTCTTGTGTGATCGCTCTGTGGAGATTGAATTAATTACAATTATAAGACCTCAGCAAATCTTGTTCCTATCGTTTCTTGGAAGCCATAATTCCCAGTATGTGAATATCTATATCAAGGCCGCTAACTTTGGTGGGGTTAGAAATTAAAGTAACCTTGGCTCTCACATTTTTTTTATTAAATACATTTGTGTTTTAAGTGTCTACAGCAATTTTTAAGATGGCACAGATTGCGGATCCTTTGGTTAAGTTAAAAATAGGAATTTTTTTTATGAAGACTGGAGTATTTTATTATGCTCTCTCGTGGATTTCGTCATCGTAACCACTGGAAAGAGTTTTAACTTAAACCATATTTGTTGACATTGTTTATTAGAATTGATTTATAAACAGGATCCATTTATATATTTGTTGTGCAAGAGGAGTGGTTTCTTTTTCGTTTAGTTCCTAGCTACTTAGGGATTGTGGTCATTTTTGTTACTCGTTTTATTAGTACAGTAAAGTGCTGCAATTCTAAGTATTAAAAGTGCACGCGGGTTTAAAACGAAATTTAAGAACTTTTTCATGTAAAAGAACAGAGACTTTGCAGGAGCTCAATATGCCTGCTAAAGGAGAGCCTGTAAAAAACAGGAATCGCATTTTTGACTTTTTATCCTCATTTTTGGTGCTGGAGAAATAGAATTGTTTATGGCTGCCCATTGGGAGCTTGACCACTGCAAGAAGCAACAGTAGTAATGTACCCCTCACGAATATGATGCCAGAAATGCTCCTGAAGAGGAAGTAGGTTGATAAGAAAATGCAGGACAGGGCAGAGCTTCTTACATTAATTAATGTACTTGGTGCCTCTCCGGCATTTTATGTTGTTCATAACAAAGTTATGTTCGGTCTTTGTCTTTTCCTTTCTCATTATTCTGAAATTCAGCTGATGTTGTTGGTATTTACAGTAGCATATGCCGAACAAAGCATACACTAGCAGCAAAATGAAAAACTCGATACAGTGCATCATTTTCAACTGCAAGACTACTTAGACTAGATGCAGTATATTATATTTATTTGTAGAAGAATTAGACTAGATGCAGTATATTATATTTATTTGTAGAAGAATTCTGTTCAAGGAGATTAGTAGGTTTTTTCTAGAAAATTCTGCAAGAGGTTGTCATGTAACATCAATTAGGTTAGCATATAATTCTTTAATTTAGAGTTGTAGCATATTATTGCCGTCTTGTTGGTTTGAACATTAAAAGTATGCTTATTTTTGGCAGGATCTGCCTTTTAATTTCAGTGTTACCCTCTACAATTTTCAGATTAGATCCTGTTCTATGAGGGGCAGTCTGCCATTCTGTTTCTGTAGGTTCGGATAGCATCTTGATGACGGTAGCTTCCCTTTGTCTCTTTGAGTGTCCAGTCCAACCGGTCACGAGTTTCGGTATAATGCAATTAGTTGCATTCTCGGATGCTCTTAATCCTCTTGCAGCCCTGCTAATTGCAAGGTGTGTCTGTCTAGGTGGAAGGGTTCCGTGGCTTTGTGGACAAAGTTAATGAAGTGTATTTTCATGTCTTAAATTAACTGGTCCATAGAAATATTGTTGTTTTGTAGAAGTGATTATGTTGCACGAGTTCTGATTTCAAATAATGTAACTGAGATGTTTTTGTGCATCGTGTTTCTTGTGTCTCGTCCGTAAGCACACTACATTTTGGTATTTTGATCTGAAGCTGAATAAGTGAAACTTTGAAAAAACTTGAATGCCGGTGTGTCAGAGAAGCTGGAGGAGCAGGAAATGGACAGTTAAAATCATGTAAGGCCAGTTGATTGTGAATTATCATCATTATGATATGATGTGCTCATAACATCAAAGTTCAGCTCCTCTTTTATGCTAAGATACTTCATTTAAATTATCAACTATCTTTCAAGGCTTAACCCCATGCTTCTTTTTCCACTTCCTTTTTCTTTGTTACTTCATGTCTTGGCAAAAAAAAAAAAAGACAGTGCTGCATCGTTATGTTGGCTTGTGAACTTGAAGAAAATGTTAGCTCACTTATTAGTTGTCTAGACGTTGAAGAACAAACGAAGTAAAGCATGTAGATTGAGAAGAAATATATTTTTGTTGATATATATATACATGCAGTAAATATATTTATATATATATTATATATATATATTATATATATATATATATATATATATATATATATATATATATATATATATATATATATATATATATATATATGTATATGTGTGTAGACAAAATACACATGCACGTACATACACGTACATACACGTACACGTACACACACATCCACATCTATCTATATATATATATATATATATATATATATATATATATATATATATATATATATATATATATATATATATATATATATATATACATATGTATAGGCCTGTATAGAGTATATTACACTAAATCTCATTAGTCTCTCAGGCCGGAAATATTTATGGGAAAAATGTTTGTCTTTTAAATACTATTTCTTAATCGGACTCTATTTTATACACGTTGTCGCCTGAAGAGTGCGAGTTGCCATGGCGACGGTGTGTGTTGAGGGACTGGACCGAGCCTTCTGGATGGTTAAACTCTTTGAAAACGAAGTTCTCGGTCTTCCCATTCCTGGAGGAACTCGGCCTTCCTGTAGATCCCAGTCTTGGAAGAATGCTCGAAAAGTGCTTCTAAATAATTGCGGTAAATTTTTTAAGGTTTTGGATATTCAAAAACATGTGTTGAGTTACACTGCGTTCCCATTGTATTTTCCAGCAGTCATTGTGTACTGGTGGTGGAATTTCTGTATTAATTTTTTTTTTTTCCTTATCGTGAAATCTGCGTCATACTATCTATCTTATCCATTCACGTCATGTATGTATATATATATATATATATATATAGTATATATATATATATATATATATATATATATATATATATATATATATATATATATATATATATATATATATATATATATATATATATGATGATTATTATCACTTTTGTACGTGATTCATTTATCACACATTACCACAGGTGAAAAATAAGAAACGGGGTGTAGGTCCTGACCGGTTTCGACTTTATTTCAAGCCATTGACGAAGGACTGATACAGAGTGTGAGAAGTCACAAATATATATACTACAAGAACAGTACTAACGAACATACACAACCGTTAGAGGCTCCATATCCCCACTCTGGCCGGTGTCGAGGTAGGAGTGGCCTTTAAAAACTCATTTGGCTAAAAATCACAATAGACTCTCAGGGGACTTTGCTGATAAACAGACCATACCCCACCTCAGATCCACACCCCTGACAGGTGTCATGGAGGCGGAGTTTGGAAACTCATTAACCTTACTACCCTCGTACTGTGTTTACAAATATGATAATCCTATTTTCATATATCTCTACTGCCTACCTTAAAGTTTAAACAATTTACAAATTTCTTTTGATATTAAAGGATCAAGTTTATACATCCCTTGACTGATATTCATATTATGGTTGTAACTTTCTTTTATGAAGCTAGATTCAATGATGTTCCTTTCCAGTGCATTATTAGAATATACAATCCTTTTGCCCCTTCCCAGTTGATAGCATGATTGTTCTCACTAACATGTACAAATATACCACTGTTCCCTTGTGCATATCTCACACATTTCTTATGTTGTTCAATTCTTTTTTCCAGTGCTTTCCCGGTTTGGCCAATATAAAAGTTGTCACAAGACTTACACGGAATTTTATATACACACCTTTTAATATTGTCTGGGGAGTTCTTGATAAGTACATTTTTCATTGTTGTATTGTTCTTAAATGCGACATTAACACCAAAATTCTTAAGTAGATGAGGGATATCTTTCATACTATTATTATAAGGCAGAACAAGCAAATTTTTTGTGTTGTAAGGTTCTTTCTGGTTTTGATACAAAGCAAACTTTCCTGCCAGGCCAATTATCAGTTCAGTTGGTTCCGCATCATACAAGCTAGCGAAGTACTTAGTAGATATTCTCAACCCATTAGTAGGTACCATCTCAAATGCAAATATCAAGAATAATGGGACCTGATAAATAAACTAAATAGTGTAGAGATTAATAGTGAATCCAGGCTTGTAAGTTTTGATGTTGTATCACTATTCACAAAGGTGCCAATAGATGATCTGATGGCGTTTTTATCTGAATTGTTAGAGAACACACAGCTGGATATCCCATTTTCTAAAAGTATTTTAATTGAACTGATTAAATTATGTGTAAAAGATTGTAAATTTGAATTTAATGGTAAATTTTACTCACAAAATTTTGGTATGGCAATGGGAAACCCTCTATCCCCAGTGTTAAGTAACTTATATATGGAATTTTTTGAAAAGAAGATATTAAAACAACATAATCCCACGTAATGTAACATGGTTTAGTATGTTGACGACATAATTTGTGTATGGCCAGGAACCAAGATGTAAAAACTTTTTTGCTAATTAAAATCAATTAGTACCATCAATTAAATTCACGATGAAATGGAAAATGATGGGTGCTTACTGTTTCTGGATGTCCTCATACGAAGAAATAGTAGTGGGTTTAAATATAGTGTGTATAGAAAACCCACTAACATTTCTTCCTATGTGCATTTCTATTCTGGACAAAGCAATAAGGTTAAAAAGTCAGTGTTTTCATCTATGTTTTTAAGAGCATTACGGGTATGTAGCCCTGAATATATTGATGATGAAATAGATAAGATTAGGGAATGCAGGCAAAAAATTGAAATATCCTGATAGTGTATTAAACAGTGCATATGAAGCGGCAAAAGACTTTGTATCAAAACCAGAAAGAACCCTACAACACAAAAAAATTTGCTTGTTCTGCCTTATAATAATAGTATGAAAGATATCCTCATCTACTTAAGAATTTTGGTGTTAATGTCGCATTTAAGAACAATACAACAATGAAAATGTACTTATCAAGAACTCCCAGACAATATTAAAGGGTGTGTATATAAAATTCCGTGTAAGTCTTGTGACAACTTTTATATTGGCCAAACCGGGAAAGCACTGGAAAAAGAATTGAACAACATAAGAAATGTGTGAGATATGCACAAGGGAACAGTGGTATATTTGTACATGTTAGTGAGAACAATCATGCTATCAACTGGGAAGGGGCAAAAGGATTGTATATTCTAATAATGCACTGGAAAGGAACATCATTGAATCTAGCTTCATAAAAGAAAGTTACAACCATAATATGAATATCAGTCAAGGGATGTATAAACTTGATCCTTTAATATCAAAAGAAATTTGTAAATTGTTTAAACTTTAAGGTAGGCAGTAGAGATATATGAAAAATAGGGATTATCATATTTGTAAACACAGTACGAGGGTAGTAAGGTTAATGAGTTTCCAAACTTCGCCTCCATGACACCTGTCAGGTGTGGATCTGAGGTGGGGTATGGTCTGTTTATCAGCAAAGTCCCTGAGAGTCTATTGTGATTTTTAGCCAAATGAGTTTTAAAGGCCACTCCTACCTCGACACCGGCCAGAGTGGGGATATGGAGCCTTTAACGGCTGTGTATGTTCGTTAGTACCAGTTCTTTGTAGTATATATATTTGTGACTTCTCACACTCTGTATCAGTCCTTCGTCAATGGTTTGAAATAAAGTCGAAACCTGGGGACCTACACCCTGTTTCTTATTTTTCACCTGTGGTATGTGTGATATATATATATATATATATATATATATATATATATATATATATATATATATATATATATATCAGTATATACATTATAGTGCTTATTGTCTTGTTATCATGGGGAACGGCGTACTTTTTTATTATCATGCACACATACACACACACACACACACACACACACACATATATATATATATATATATATATATATATATATATATATATATATATATATATATATATATATATATATATAGTAAATATGGAATATGCCACAGGAGTGAGAACCGATGACAGTACTAAACACATTCTCGTTATGTCAACGCATTTTCGAGGTACAATGACAGTACTAAGCACATTCGTGTTATGTCAACACCTTTTCGAGGTATAATGTACCTCGAAAATGTGTTGACATAACACGAATGTGCTTAGTACTGTCATCGGTTCTCATTCCTGTGGTATAGGCTATTCCATATTTATCGTAGCACATTATTAAGTGAAAGGAACACATACATATATATATATATATATATATGTATATGTATATATATGTATATATATTTATATATATATATGTATGTGTATATCTTCTTCTTCTTCGTTTAACGTGCTTTTCCCATTTTTTATATGGGGTAAGCACGATGCCTTCTTTTGAAGGACTTTGATTTGGAGTTGGGGTACACCGTAGCCTCGATCGGCTGCCCTGCCTGACATCGCTTAGACCCCGGTAGCGCATGTGTACATGTTTAGTACCAAATCCCCAGCTCCCTTCTTCCAGCAACGAGGAGAATTTTTGAGCGGTTAGGTCGACAGTTCGAGACGTGTGAGGTGTCTGTTATGTTTTTAGAAGGTGTTGGACTGGCTTTGTTTGTGTGTGTATTAGTCTGTAACGCCAATTTGCTTTCAGCAAACCTATCCATTGATTACATACATAATCCGGGGTGTCTACACGGATAGCAAAGTGTCCGCCTCTCTGACCGGTCGGCTGCGGATTTGAACCCACGCCACAAACCTCTATGAAGTCCGAGGCTGCTGCTCTACTGACCTAGCCATCGAGGCTCTATGTATATGTATATATATATATATATGTATATATATATATATTTATATATTTATGTATGTGTATTTAAATATGTGTATGCATTATATATAGGCTATATATGTGTGTATGTATATATATATACATACACATATACATACATGCACACATACATAAATGTTGCTGAATGACTTGACGGGTTTTGTAGGCTATATCTGGATAAAGAAAAGGATCCTCTCAAAATACTAAAGAGAGAGAGAGAGAGAGAGAGAGAGAGAGAGAGAGAGAGAGAGAGACCTTTAATAATTGTTCTTTCATAAGGGTTAAGATGGCTACTGTGCCTGTAAGAATTATAGTAAGAATTATAGACGTATAATTTTACGTAATGGAAGGATTTTGAATGAGTAAGTAACAGATGACAGTTGCTTCATAGACGAAAAGCGGTGTGGCTGTGTTCAAGGAGGATAGTCTGTGGATCAAGTGTCTGTGATGCAGTTGTGTGAGAAGTTTGGGAGTCAAAAAAGAAAGCTGCGTATTTGTTTTCGGAGCAGTGGAGGAGGGTGAGATGTTCTGGCAGTAGTTTGGATGCTCTGGACCCGGTTCATCATCAGTTTCCATTTGTCTGCTAGAATGGGTACAGGACCGAGAGAAAGCTTGTAACAGAATTGATAGTGGTGCAATATGTAGTGTATTGAAGATACGTTGTATAGGGACTGGATGAGAGCAATTAAAAAATTTTTGTGATGAAAAAAACTAAACATATTTTATTGTAGACCGGACAGATGAAACAGTGATTGTTAACATGAAAAGAGACGAATGGAAGCAGTTGGAACTTACAGGTAAGTAAAGTGGATGGATGACAGTACTTTGAGAGAAGACTAGAAGTTCAAAATACCTGGAGTAAGGATAGTGGCAGTGTTTATTCAAAAGATTTTAGAGAAGAGTGTCTATGGAAAGCGAAGTTGGAATGCACTTAAGGGCTGCTGATCCAACTCTTATTTTTACATAAAGAGTGAACAGGTATATAAATGTAAAATGTGAATCTGTTCAGAGACTCGTTTGTGTTGTAAATTTGGGCTGAAAAGGATTGAGTGACTGAAGTGTGGCGATATCAAGAAGTAAAAGATAAGTGTAGGTGAAAGAAGGTTTAGTCATTTGTAAAATGATTTGATAATTTGGAGAGAATGGAAGACAGTTCTTTTGTGAAAATTGTGTGGAATTTGGAAATATTGACAGGAATGCTAAGGGAAAACGAGTCTGAAGAAAATTCCAGTAATTTGCTTTACTTGGCAAGATTACTAGTTCAGTTGAATTATTTTTCATCTAACTTCAGGTCTGATAAACTAAGTAATAATTTTTAATCCTGACTTACTCCTATAATATTTCTTATCAAATCTTTTTATCAAATAAAATAAAAAAGGACTAAAACGCTATCGATACCCTGTCTCTCTTGACAACGATGAAAAAGGGCCAGACATTTTGCAGTAATGGCACTGTTATTGCAGCCATTGTAGACGTTTATGACCCCTTATGTCTTGCAGTTATGAGTGGGAGGAAGCACCAGGTGACACCTTTTGAAACATAGGGTCACCCAGCCTTTCTTGTATTATGGCTTAACATTAGGCGGCTCTCTCTCCCTCTACCTCTCTGCATTCTCGAGGTGCTTGATGCCGTCCCTCACTTGATGTTAATGGCCTTGATGCGATGTTTGGCCTTTTGATTTTTTTAGAGTCTAAAGTTAGATGTTGTGGGTTACATGTGAGGTAAATATTTTCATACTGAATAAGATAACCAGTCACTGGGACAAGCTGTCTATCCGTTGGGACAAAATGTGCCATTAAGACGAATGTCTGTCCATTGGACCAAAATGGTTGTCAACTTGCAAAAATGTCTGTCCGTTTGAGCAAAGCGTCTTGTTCATTGGGGGAAAATGTCTGTCCATTTGGTCATGACGTTGTTCTTGTTTATACAGTGATGCATCTTTGGGTAACTTTTTCTTTATTCGGATAAAGAGTTTTTGTCCGTAGGGGTAAGATGTTTGTGTTTGAGAAAAGATGCTTGTTAATGTGGGAGGGTGTAAGGATAAAAACTATTTCTGATTATACGAGTTAGTAATTGTGTTTGGATATATAAGTATGTGGAGCTGGTTTCGTGTTGTACTTAAATTGATTAATCACTAATAAGTAGTATGGTTGGGTTTGAAGAATGAAAGGATTTCTAATGATTCCAGTGTAACGTAGACCATCTTCATATCTTCCCTTTTCCTTGAATTGTGAGCAGGAAGTTTTTCGTATAAGTGAAATTATTATGAAGGATTGCATGTTGCGTGTCGGTATGCTGTCAAAGATTGCATTTCTGTACCTGAACCGAAGCCATTTGGATCAAGAAAGATTGAACGTATTTAATGCATTATAATTTTAATGAAGGTAATGCGTTATAGTTGTAATTGCGGCTAATGAATTATGAAGAATTTAAAAATTAACATTAGCAGTTATGACTTGGACCATCGACGGATGGTCTTTTGTTCGTCAGTTTTTCATAAGTTTTATTTCAACAGAGATCTGTCACATTCGCAATTGATCCCTGATCCTCTTTTCATGGCGAGAGCGACCAGATTTGCTGAACAGCAGCTCCATGTCGCAGTAAATGTACCTCGCTATCGAACTTCTCAGTTCCAGAGGTCTTTTATTCCTCACACAGTTGGACTGTGGAACAGTCTCCCTGAGGATGTTGTGCAATTGTAACTTCAAAAGTTCAAGCGAAGATGCAATGCAGTACTACCCTAAAACAAGTCTCCTTGCATTTAAATGATTTACGTACATTTTTATCTATTTATTTATTAATTCTTAAATTGTTTTTTATTTTCTAATAATTGATCTCTTCTTTCTAGATTTCCTGTTACCTTCTGTTACGTCTTTCAGATGAACACCATATTCTTTGGAAGCTTGAATTTCAAATCAGTGGCCACTGTGGCTTGTTCCATCTAAATAGGGCTCCTCGTCTGA